>NC_051232.1:0-49142 GCF_015220715.1 Pygocentrus nattereri | reverse complement strand
TCACGAAGGTAAAACTATAGCCTTACGTTTTTTGGCCAATTTGGCCCAATGACAAATGTGCAATTTCTGATGAAATTTGAATATTTTGGACAAAATAAATCATACAGAAGCATTTTCTGACTACTTTTGATGCCTTGGAATGAATATTAAGTAAAGTAATGAACGGTCAAAAAACGTTCACGAAGGTCAGACTATAGCCATACGTTTTTGGCCAATTTGGCCCAATGACAAATGTGCAATTTCTGATCAAATTTGAATAGTTTGGACAAAATAAATCATACAGAAGCATTTTCTGACTACATTTGATGCCTTAGAGTGAATATTAAGTAAATTAATGAACGGTCAAAAAAACGCTTACGAAGGTAAAACTATAGCCTTACATTTTTTGACCAATTTGGCCCAATGACAAATGTGCAATTTCTGATGAAATTTGAATATTTTGGACAAAATAAATCATACAGAAGCATTTTCTGACTACATTTGATGCCTTAGAGTGAATATTAAGTAAATTAATGAACGGTCAAAAAACGTTCACGAAGGTAAGACTTACATTTTTTTGCCAATTTGGCCCAATGACAAATGTGCAATTTCTGATCAAATTTGAATATTTTAGACAAAATAAATCATACAGAAGCATTTTCTGACTACTTTTGATGCCTTTGAGTGAATATTAAGTACATTAATGAACGGTCAAAAACGTTCACGAAGGTAAGACTATAGCCTTACGTTTTTTGGCCAATTTGTCTCAATGACAAATATGCATTTTCTGATTAAATTTGAATATTGTGGACAAAATCTGTCGTACAGAAGCATGGTCTGACTACCTTTGATGCCCTGGAGTGAATATTAAGTGAATTAATAAACGGTCAAAAAAACGCTCATGAAGGTCAGACTATAGCCTTACGTTTTTTGGCCAATTTGTCCCAATTACAAATGTGCAATTTCTGATGAAATTTGAATATTTGGGAAAAAATAAATCATACAGAAGCATTTTCTGACTACTTTTGATGCCTTGGAAGGAATATTAAGTACATTAATGAACGGTCAAAAAAACGCTCACGAAGGTAAAACTACAGCCTTACATTTTTTGACCAATTTGGCCCAATGACAAATGTGCATTTTCTGATGAAATTTGAATATTTGGGAAACAATAAATCATACAGAAGCATTTTCTGACTACTTTTGATGCCTTGGAGTGAATATTAAGTAAATTAATGAACGGTGAAAAAACGCTCACGAAGGTAAGACTATAGCCTTACGTTTTTTGGCCAATTTGGCCCAATTACAAATGTGCAATTTCTGATGAAATTTGAATATTTTGGACAAAATAAATCATACAGAAGCATTTTTCATCAACTTTTGATGCCTTGGAGTGAATATTAAGTAAATTAATGAACGGTCAAAAAAATCTCACGAAGGTCAGACTATAGCCTCATGTTTTTTGGCCAATTTGGCCCAATGACAAATGTGCATTTTCTGATGAAATTTGAATATTTTGGACAAAATAAATCATACAGAAGCATTTTCTGACTACTTTTGATGCCTTGGAGTGAATATTAAGTAAATTAATGAACGGTCAAAAAACGCTCACGAAGGTAAGACTATAGCCTTACGTTTTTTGGCCAAATTGGCCCAATGACAAATGTGCAATTTCTGATGAAATTTGAATATTTTGGACAAAATAAATCATACAGAAGCATTTTCTGACTACTTTTGATGCCTTGGAATGAATATTAAGTAAATTAATGAACGGTCAAAAAACGTTCACGAAGGTCAGACTATAGCCATACGTTTTTGGCCAATTTGGCCCAATGACAAATGTGCAATTTCTGATCAAATTTGAATAGTTTGGACAAAATAAATCATACAGAAGCATTTTCTGACTACATTTGATGCCTTAGAGTGAATATTAAGAAAATTAATGAACGGTCAAAAAATTCTCACGAAGGTAAGACTATAGCCTTTCGTTTTTTGGCCAATTTGGCCCAATGACAAATGTGCATTGTCTGATGAAATTTGAATATTTTAGACAAAATAAATCATACAGAAGCATTTTATGACTACTTTTGATGCCTTGGAGTGAATATTAAGTACATTAATGAACGGTCAAAAAAACGCTTACGAAGGTAAAACTATAGCCTTACATTTTTTGACCAATTTGGCCCAATGACAAATGTGCATTTTCTGATGAAATTTGAATATTTTGGACAAAATAAATCATACAGAAGCATTTTCTGACTACATTTGATGCCTTAGAGTGAATATTAAGTAAATTAATGAACGGTCAAAAAACGTTCACGAAGGTAAGACTTACATTTTTTTGCCAATTTGGCCCAATGACAAATGTGCAATTTCTGATCAAATTTGAATATTTTAGACAAAATAAATCATACAGAAGCATTTTCTGACTACTTTTGATGCCTTTGAGTGAATATTAAGTACATTAATGAACGGTCAAAAAACGTTCACGAAGGTAAGACTATAGCCTTACGTTCTTTGACCAATTTGGCCCAATGACAAATGTGCAATTTCTGATGAAATTTGAATATTTTGGACAAAATAAATCATACAGAAGCATTTTCTGATTTTTTTTGATGCCTTGGAGTGAATATTAAGTACATTAATGAACGGTCAAGAAACGTTCACGAAGGTCAGACTATAGCCTTACGTTCTTTGGCCAATTTGGCCCAATGACAAATGTGCATTGTCTGATGAAATTTGAATATTTGGGACAAAGTAAATCATACAGAAGCATTTTCTGACTACTTTTGATGCCTTGGAGTGAATATTAAGTAAATTAATGAACGGTCAAAAAACGTTCACGAAGGTAAGACTATAGCCTTACATTTTTTGGCCAATTTGTCTCAATGACAAATGTGCATTTTCTGATTAAATTTGAATATTGTGGACAAAATCTATCGTACAGAAGCATGGTCTGACTACCTTTGATGCCCTGGAGTGAATATTAAGTGAATTAATAAATGGTCAAAAAAAGCTCACGAAGGTCAGACTATAGCCTTACGTTTTTTGGCCAATTTGTCCCAATTACAAATGTGCAATTTCTGAAGAAATTTGAATAATTTGGACAAAGTAAATCATACAGAAGCATTTTCTGACTATTTTTGATGGCTTGGAGTGAATATTAAGTAAATTAATGAACGGTCAAAAAATGTTCACGAAGGTCAGACTATAGCCTTACGTTTTTTGGCCAATTTGGCCCAATGATAAATATGCATTTTCTGATGAAATTTGAATATTTGGGAAAAAATAAATCATACAGAAGCATTTTCTGACTACATTTGATGCCTTAGAGTGAATATTAAGTAAATTAATGAACGGTCAAAAAACGTTCACGAAGGTAAGACTTACATTTTTTTGCCAATTTGGCCCAATGACAAATGTGCAATTTCTGATCAAATTTGAATATTTTAGACAAAATAAATCATACAGAAGCATTTTCTGACTACTTTTGATGCCTTTGAGTGAATATTAAGTACATTAATGAACGGTCAAAAAACGTTCACGAAGGTCAGACTATAGCCTTACGTTCTTTGGCTAATTTGGCCCAATGACAAATGTGCATTTTCTGATGAAAGTTGAATATTTTGGACAAAATAATTCATACAGAAGCATTTCTTGACTACTTTTGATGCCTTGGAGTGAATATTAAGTAAATTAATGAACGGTCAAAAAACGTTCACGAAGGTAAGACTATAGCCTTACGTTTTTTGGCCAATTTGTCTCAATGACAAATGTGCATTTTCTGATTAAATTTGAATATTGTGGACAAAATCTATCGTACAGAAGCATGGTCTGACTACCTTTGATGCCCTGGAGTGAATATTAAGTGAATTAATAAATGGTCAAAAAACGTTCACGAAGGTAAGATTATAGCCGTACGTTTTTGGCAAATTTGGCCCAATGACAAATGTGCAATTTCTGATCAAATTTGAATAGTTTGGACAAAATAAATCATACAGAAGCATTTTCTGACTACTTTTGATGCCTTGGAGTGAATATTAAGAAAATTAATGAACGGTCAAAAAATGTTCATGAAGGTAAGACTATAGACTTACGTTTTTTGGCCAATTAGGCCCAAGGACAAATGTGCATTTTTTGATGGAATTTGAATATTTGGGAAAAAATAAACCATACAGAAGCATTTTCTGACTACATTTGATGCCTTAGAGTGAATATTAAGAAAATTAATGAAAGGTCAAAAAACGCTCATGAAGGTAAGACTATAGCCTTACATTTTTTGGCCAATTTGGCCCAATTACAAATGTGCAATTTCTGATGAAATTTGAATATTTTGGACAAAATAAATCATACAGAAGCATTTTTCATCAACTTTTGATGCCTTGGAGGGAATATTAAGTAAATTAATGAACGGTCAAAAAAAGCTCACGAAGGTCAGACTGTAGCCATACGTTTTTGACCAATTTGGCCCAATGACAAATGTGCAATTTCTGATCAAATTTGAATATTTTGGACAAAATAAATCATACAGAAGCATTTTCTGATTACTTTTGATGCCCTGGAGTGAATATTAAGTAAATTAATGAATGGTCAAAAAAAGCTCACGAAGGTAAGACTATAGCCTTACGTTTTTTGGCCAATTTGGCCCAATTACAAATGTGCATTTTCTGATGAAATTTGAATATTTGGGACAAAATAAATCATACAGAAGCATTTTTCATCAACTTTTGATGCCTTGGAGCGAATATTAAGTAAATTAATGAACGGTCAAAAAACGTTCACGAAGGTAAGACTATAGCTTTACATTTTTTTTTCCAATTTGGCCCAATGACAAATGTGCAATTTCTGATGAAATTGGAATATTTTAGACAAAATAAATCATACAGAAGCATTTTCTGACTACTTTTGATGCCTTTGAGTGAATATTAAGTACATTAATGAACGGTCAAAAAAACGCTCACGAAGGTAAAACTACAGCCTTACATTTTTTGACCAATTTGGCCCAATGACAAATGTGCAATTTCTGATGAAATTTGAATATTTTGGACAAAATAAATCATACAGAAGCATTTTCTGACTACTTTTGATGCCTTGGAGTGAATATTAAGTAAATTAATGGACAGTCAAAAAACGTTCACGAAGGTCAGACTATAGCCTTATGTTTTTTGGCCAATTTTGGGCCAATTTGGCCCAATGACAAATGTGCATTTTCTGATGAAATTTGAATATTTGGGAAATAATAAATCATACAGAAGCATTTTCTGACTACTTTTGATGCCTTGGAGTGAATATTAAGTAAATTAATGAACGGTGAAAAAACGCTCACGAAGATACGACTATAGCCTTACGTTTTTTGGCCAATTTGGCTCAATGACAAATGTGCATTTTCTGATGAAATTTGAATATTTGGAAAAAAATGAATCATACAGAAGCATTTTCTGACTACATTTGATGCCTTAGAGTGAATATTAAGAAAATTAATGAACGGTCAAAAAACGTTCATGAAGGTAAGACTATAGCCTTACGTTTTTTGGCCAATTAGGCCCAATGACAAATGTGCAATTTCTGATGAAATTTGAATATTTTGGACAAATTAAATCATACAGAAGCATTTATTGACTAGTTTTGATGCCCTGGAGTGGATATTAAGTAAATTAATGAACGGTCAAAAAACGTTCATGAAGGTAAGATTATAGCCTTATGTTTTTTGGCCACTTTGGCCCAATGACAAATGTGCATTTTCTGATGAAATTTGAATATTTTGCACAAAATAAATCATACAGAAGCATTTTCTGACTACTTTTGATGCCTTGGAGTGAATATTAAGAGAATTAATGAACGGTCAAAAAACGGAAACGAAGGTAAGACTATAGCCTTACGTCTTTTGGCCAATTTGGCTCAATGACAAATGTGCATTTTCTGATTAAATTTGAATATTTGGGAAAAAATTAATCATACAGAAGCATTTTCTGACTACATTTGATGCCTTAGAGTGAATATTAAGAAAATTAATGAACGGTCAAAAAACGTTCATGAAGGTAAGACTATAGCCTTACGTTTTTTGGCCAATTAGGCCCAATGACAAATGTGCAATTTCTGATGAAATTTGAATATTTTGGACAAAATAAATCATACAGAAGCATTTATTGACTAGTTTTGATGCCCTGGAGTGAATATTAAGTAAATTAATGAACGGTCAAAAAACGTTCATGAAGGTAAGACTATAGCCTTACGTTTTTTGGCCAATTTGGCCCAATGACAAATGTGCATTTTCTGATGAAATTTGATAATTTTGCACAAAATAAATCATACAGAAGCATTTTCTGACTACTTTTGATGCCTTGGAGTGAATATTAAGTAAATTAATGAACGGTCAAAAAACGCTCACGAAGGTAAGACTATAGCATTACGTTTTTTGGCAAATTTGGCCCAATGACCAATGTGCATTTTCTGATGAAATTTGAATATTTGGGACAAAATAAATCATACAGAAGCATTTTCTGACTACATTTGATGCCTTAGAGTGAATATTAAGTAAATTAATGAACGGTCAAAAAACGTTCACGAAGGTCAGACTATAGCCTTACGTTTTTTGGCCAATTTGGCCCAATGACAAATGTGCATTTTCTGATGAAAGTTGAATATTTTGGACAAAAAAATTCATACAGAAGCATTTCTTGACTACTTTTGATGCCTTGGAGTGAATATTAAGTAAATTAATGAACGGTAAAAAAACGTTCACGAAGGTAAGACTATGGCCTTACGTTTTTTGGCCAATTTGTCTCAATGACAAATGTGCATTTTCTGATTAAATTTGAATATTGTGGACAAAATCTATCGTACAGAAGCATGGTCTGACTACCTTTGATGCCCTGGAGTGAATATTAAGTGAATTAATAAACGGTCAAAAAACGCTCACGAAGGTCAGACTATAGCCTTACGTTTTTTGGCCAATTTGGCCCAATGACAAATGTGCATTTTCTCATGAAAATTGAATATTTGGGAAAAAATATATCATACAGAAGCATGTTCTGACTACTTTTGATGCCTTAGAGTGAATATTAAGAAAATTAATGAATGGTCAAAAAAAGCTCACGAAGGTAAGACTATAGTCTTACGTTTTTTGGCCAATTTGGCCCAATTACAAATGTGCAATTTCTGATGAAATTTGAATATTTGGAAAAAAATGAATCATACAGAAGCATTTTCTGACTACATTTGATGCCTTAGAGTGAATATTAAGAAAATTAATGAACGGTCAAAAAACGTTCATGAAGGTAAGACTATAGCCTTACGTTTTTTGGCCAATTAGGCCCAATGACAAATGTGCAATTTCTGATGAAATTTGAATATTTTGGACAAAATAAATCATACAGAAGCATTTATTGACTAGTTTTGATGCCCTGGAGTGGATATTAAGTAAATTAATGAACGGTCAAAAAACGTTCATGAAGGTAAGACTATAGCCTTATGTTTTTTGGCCACTTTGGCCCAATGACAAATGTGCATTTTCTGATGAAATTTGAATATTTTGCACAAAATAAATCATACAGAAGCATTTTCTGACTACTTTTGATGCCTTGGAGTGAATATTAAGAGAATTAATGAACGGTCAAAAAACGGAAACGAAGGTAAGACTATAGCCTTACGTTTTTTGGCCAATTTGGCTCAATGACAAATGTGCATTTTCTGATGAAATTTCAATATTTTGCACAAAATAAATCATACAGAAGCATTTTCTGACTACTTTTGATGCCTTAGAGTGAATATTAAGTACATTAATGAACGGTCAAAAAAACGCTCACGAAGGTAAAACTACAGCCTTACATTTTTTGACCAATTTGGCCCAATGACAAATGTGCAATTTCTGATGAAATTTGAATATTTTGGACAAAATAAATCATACAGAAGCATTTTCTGACTACTTTTGATGCCTTGGAGTGAATATTAAGTAAATTAATGGACAGTCAAAAAACGTTCACGAAGGTCAGACTATAGCCTTATGTTTTTTGGCCAATTTTGGGCCAATTTGGCCCAATGACAAATGTGCATTTTCTGATGAAATTTGAATATTTGGGAAATAATAAATCATACAGAAGCATTTTCTGACTACTTTTGATGCCTTGGAGTGAATATTAAGTAAATTAATGAACGGTGAAAAAACGCTCACGAAGGTACGACTATAGCCTTACGTTTTTTGGCCAATTTGGCTCAATGACAAATGTGCATTTTCTGATGAAATTTGAATATTTGGAAAAAAATGAATCATACAGAAGCATTTTCTGACTACATTTGATGCCTTAGAGTGAATATTAAGAAAATTAATGAACGGTCAAAAAACGTTCATGAAGGTAAGACTATAGCCTTACGTTTTTTGGCCAATTAGGCCCAATGACAAATGTGCAATTTCTGATGAAATTTGAATATTTTGGACAAATTAAATCATACAGAAGCATTTATTGACTAGTTTTGATGCCCTGGAGTGGATATTAAGTAAATTAATGAACGGTCAAAAAACGTTCATGAAGGTAAGACTATAGCCTTATGTTTTTTGGCCACTTTGGCCCAATGACAAATGTGCATTTTCTGATGAAATTTGAATATTTTGCACAAAATAAATCATACAGAAGCATTTTCTGACTACTTTTGATGCCTTGGAGTGAATATTAAGAGAATTAATGAACGGTCAAAAAACGGAAACGAAGGTAAGACTATAGCCTTACGTCTTTTGGCCAATTTGGCTCAATGACAAATGTGCATTTTCTGATTAAATTTGAATATTTGGGAAAAAATTAATCATACAGAAGCATTTTCTGACTACATTTGATGCCTTAGAGTGAATATTAAGAAAATTAATGAACGGTCAAAAAACGTTCATGAAGGTAAGACTATAGCCTTACGTTTTTTGGCCAATTAGGCCCAATGACAAATGTGCAATTTCTGATGAAATTTGAATATTTTGGACAAAATAAATCATACAGAAGCATTTATTGACTAGTTTTGATGCCCTGGAGTGAATATTAAGTAAATTAATGAACGGTCAAAAAACGTTCATGAAGGTAAGACTATAGCCTTACGTTTTTTGGCCAATTTGGCCCAATGACAAATGTGCATTTTCTGATGAAATTTCAATATTTTGCACAAAATAAATCATACAGAAGCATTTTCTGACTACTTTTGATGCCTTGGAGTGAATATTAAGTAAATTAATGAACGGTCAAAAAACGCTCACGAAGGTAAGACAATAGCATTACGTTTTTTGGCCAATTTGGCCCAATGACATATGCATTTTCTGATGAAATTTGAATATTTGGGAAAAAATAAATCATACAGAAGCATTTTCTGACTACATTTGATGCCTTAGAGTGAATATTAAGTAAATTAATGAACGGTCAAAAAACGTTCACGAAGGTCAGACTATAGCCTTACGTTTTTTGGCCAATTTGGCCCAATGACAAATGTGCATTTTCTGATGAAAGTTGAATATTTTGGACAAAAAAATTCATACAGAAGCATTTCTTGACTACTTTTGATGCCTTGGAGTGAATATTAAGTAAATTAATGAACGGTAAAAAAACGTTCACGAAGGTAAGACTATGGCCTTACGTTTTTTGGCCAATTTGTCTCAATGACAAATGTGCATTTTCTGATTAAATTTGAATATTGTGGACAAAATCTATCGTACAGAAGCATGGTCTGACTACCTTTGATGCCCTGGAGTGAATATTAAGTGAATTAATAAACGGTCAAAAAACGCTCACGAAGGTCAGACTATAGCCTTACGTTTTTTGGCCAATTTGGCCCAATGACAAATGTGCATTTTCTCATGAAAATTGAATATTTGGGAAAAAATATATCATACAGAAGCATGTTCTGACTACTTTTGATGCCTTAGAGTGAATATTAAGAAAATTAATGAATGGTCAAAAAAAGCTCACGAAGGTAAGACTATAGTCTTACGTTTTTTGGCCAATTTGGCCCAATTACAAATGTGCAATTTCTGATGAAATTTGAATATTTGGAAAAAAATGAATCATACAGAAGCATTTTCTGACTACATTTGATGCCTTAGAGTGAATATTAAGAAAATTAATGAACGGTCAAAAAACGTTCATGAAGGTAAGACTATAGCCTTATGTTTTTTGGCCACTTTGGCCCAATGACAAATGTGCATTTTCTGATGAAATTTGAATATTTTGCACAAAATAAATCATACAGAAGCATTTTCTGACTACTTTTGATGCCTTGGAGTGAATATTAAGAGAATTAATGAACGGTCAAAAAACGGAAACGAAGGTAAGACTATAGCCTTACGTTTTTTGGCCAATTTGGCTCAATGACAAATGTGCATTTTCTGATGAAATTTCAATATTTTGCACAAAATAAATCATACAGAAGCATTTTCTGACTACTTTTGATGCCTTAGAGTGAATATTAAGTACATTAATGAACGGTCAAAAAAACGCTCACGAAGGTAAAACTACAGCCTTACATTTTTTGACCAATTTGGCCCAATGACAAATGTGCAATTTCTGATGAAATTTGAATATTTTGGACAAAATAAATCATACAGAAGCATTTTCTGACTACTTTTGATGCCTTGGAGTGAATATTAAGTAAATTAATGGACAGTCAAAAAACGTTCACGAAGGTCAGACTATAGCCTTATGTTTTTTGGCCAATTTTGGGCCAATTTGGCCCAATGACAAATGTGCATTTTCTGATGAAATTTGAATATTTGGGAAATAATAAATCATACAGAAGCATTTTCTGACTACTTTTGATGCCTTGGAGTGAATATTAAGTAAATTAATGAACGGTGAAAAAACGCTCACGAAGGTACGACTATAGCCTTACGTTTTTTGGCCAATTTGGCTCAATGACAAATGTGCATTTTCTGATGAAATTTGAATATTTGGAAAAAAATGAATCATACAGAAGCATTTTCTGACTACATTTGATGCCTTAGAGTGAATATTAAGAAAATTAATGAACGGTCAAAAAACGTTCATGAAGGTAAGACTATAGCCTTACGTTTTTTGGCCAATTAGGCCCAATGACAAATGTGCAATTTCTGATGAAATTTGAATATTTTGGACAAATTAAATCATACAGAAGCATTTATTGACTAGTTTTGATGCCCTGGAGTGGATATTAAGTAAATTAATGAACGGTCAAAAAACGTTCATGAAGGTAAGACTATAGCCTTATGTTTTTTGGCCACTTTGGCCCAATGACAAATGTGCATTTTCTGATGAAATTTGAATATTTTGCACAAAATAAATCATACAGAAGCATTTTCTGACTACTTTTGATGCCTTGGAGTGAATATTAAGAGAATTAATGAACGGTCAAAAAACGGAAACGAAGGTAAGACTATAGCCTTACGTTTTTTGGCCAATTTGGCTCAATGACAAATGTGCATTTTCTGATTAAATTTGAATATTTGGGAAAAAATTAATCATACAGAAGCATTTTCTGACTACATTTGATGCCTTAGAGTGAATATTAAGAAAATTAATGAACGGTCAAAAAACGTTCATGAAGGTAAGACTATAGCCTTACGTTTTTTGGCCAATTAGGCCCAATGACAAATGTGCAATTTCTGATGAAATTTGAATATTTTGGACAAAATAAATCATACAGAAGCATTTATTGACTAGTTTTGATGCCCTGGAGTGAATATTAAGTAAATTAATGAACGGTCAAAAAACGTTCATGAAGGTAAGACTATAGCCTTACGTTTTTTGGCCAATTTGGCCCAATGACAAATGTGCATTTTCTGATGAAATTTCAATATTTTGCACAAAATAAATCATACAGAAGCATTTTCTGACTACTTTTGATGCCTTGGAGTGAATATTAAGTAAATTAATGAACGGTCAAAAAACGCTCACGAAGGTAAGACTATAGCATTACGTTTTTTGGCCAATTTGGCCCAATGACAATATGCATTTTCTGATGAAATTTGAATATTTGGGAATAAATAAATCATACAGAAGCATTTTCTGACTACATTTGATGCCTTAGAGTGAATATTAAGTAAATTAATGAACGGTCAAAAAACGTTCACGAAGGTCAGACTATAGCCTTACGTTTTTTGGCCAATTTGGCCCAATGACAAATGTGCATTTTCTGATGAAAGTTGAATATTTTGGACAAAAAAATTCATACAGAAGCATTTCTTGACTACTTTTGATGCCTTGGAGTGAATATTAAGTAAATTAATGAACGGTAAAAAAACGTTCACGAAGGTAAGACTATGGCCTTACGTTTTTTGGCCAATTTGTCTCAATGACAAATGTGCATTTTCTGATTAAATTTGAATATTGTGGACAAAATCTATCGTACAGAAGCATGGTCTGACTACCTTTGATGCCCTGGAGTGAATATTAAGTGAATTAATAAACGGTCAAAAAACGCTCACGAAGGTCAGACTATAGCCTTACGTTTTTTGGCCAATTTGGCCCAATGACAAATGTGCATTTTCTCATGAAAATTGAATATTTGGGAAAAAATATATCATACAGAAGCATGTTCTGACTACTTTTGATGCCTTAGAGTGAATATTAAGAAAATTAATGAATGGTCAAAAAAAGCTCACGAAGGTAAGACTATAGTCTTACGTTTTTTGGCCAATTTGGCCCAATTACAAATGTGCAATTTCTGATGAAATTTGAATATTTGGGAAAAAATAAATCATACAGAAGCATTTTCTGACTACTTTTGATGCCTTGGAATGAATATTAAGTAAAGTAATGAACGGTCAAAAAACGTTCACGAAGGTCAGATTATAGCCTTACGTTTTTGGCCAATTTGGCCCAATGACAAATGTGCAATTTCTGATCAAATTTGAATAGTTCGGACAAAATAAATCATACAGAAGAATTTTCTGACTACTTTTGATGCCTTGGAGTGAATATCAAGTAAATTAATGAACGGTCAAAAAAAGCTAACGAAGGTCAGACTATAGCCTCACGTTTTTTGGCCAATTTGGCCCAATGACAAATGTGCATTTTCTGATGAAATTTGAATATTTTGGACAAAATAAATCATACAGAAGCATTTTCTGACTACTTTTGATGCCTTGGAGTGAATATTAAGTAAATTAATGAACGGTCAAAAAACGCTCACGAAGGTAAGACTATAGCCTTACTTTTTTTGGCCAAATTGGCCCAATGACAAATGTGCAATTTCTGATGAAATTTGAATATTTTGGACAAAATAAATCATACAGAAGCATTTTCTGACTACTTTTGATGCCTTGGAATGAATATTAAGTAAATTAATGAACGGTCAAAAAACGTTCACGAAGGTCAGACTATAGCCATACGTTTTTGGCCAATTTGGCCCAATGACAAATGTGCAATTTCTGATCAAATTTGAATAGTTTGGACAAAATAAATCATACAGAAGCATTTTCTGACTACATTTGATGCCTTAGAGTGAATATTAAGAAAATTAATGAACGGTCAAAAAACGCTCACGAAGGTAAGACTTACATTTTTTTGCCAATTTGGCCCAATGACAAATGTGCAATTTCTGATCAATTTGAATATTTTAGACAAAATAAATCATACAGAAGCATTTTCTGACTACTTTTGATGCCTTTGAGTGAATATTAAGTACATTAATGAACGGTCAAAAAACGTTCACGAAGGTCAGACTATAGCCTTACGTTTTTTGGCCAATTTGGCCCAATGACAAATGTGCATTGTCTGATGAAATTTGAATATTTGGGAGAAAGTAAATCATACAGAAGCATTTTCTGACTACTTTTGATGCCTTGGAATGAATATTAAGTAAAGTAATGAACGGTCAAAAACGTTCACGAAGGTCAGATTATAGCCGTACATTTTTGGCCAATTTGGCCCAATGACAAATGTGCAATTTCTGATCAAATTTGAATAGTTTGGACAAAATAAATCATACAGAAGCATTTTCTGACTACTTTTGATGCCTTGGAGTGAATATTAAGAAAATTAATGAACGGTCAAAAAACGTTCATGAAGGTAAGACTATAGCCTTACGTTTTTTGGACAATTAGGCCCAAGGACAAATGTGCATTTTCTGATGAAATTTGAATATTTGGGAAAAAATAAATCATACAGAAGCATTTTCTGACTACATTTGATGCCTTAGAGTGAATATTAAGAAAATTAATGAATGGTCAAAAAACGCTCACGAAGGTAAGACTATAGCCTTACATTTTTTGTCCAATTTGGCCCAATTACAAATGTGCAATTTCTGATGAAATTTGAATATTTTGGACAAAATAAATCATACAGAAGCATTTTTCATCAACTTTTGATGCCTTGGAGTGAATATTAAGTAAATTAATGAACGGTCAAAAAAAGCTAACGAAGGTCAGACTATAGCCTCACGTTTTTTGGCCAATTTGGCCCAATGACAAATGTGCATTTTCTGATGAAATTTGAATATTTTGGACAAAATAAATCATACAGAAGCATTTTCTGACTACTTTTGATGCCTTGGAGTGAATATTAAGTAAATTAATGAACGGTCAAAAAACGCTCACGAAGGTAAGACTATAGCCTTACGTTTTTTGGCCAAATTGGCCCAATGACAAATGTGCAATTTCTGATGAAATTTGAATATTTTGGACAAAATAAATCATACAGAAGCATTTTCTGACTACTTTTGATGCCTTGGAATGAATATTAAGTAAATTAATGAACGGTCAAAAAACGTTCACGTAGGTCAGACTATAGCCATACGTTTTTGGCCAATTTGGCCCAATGACAAATGTGCAATTTCTGATCAAATTTGAATAGTTTGGACAAAATAAATCATACAGAAGCATTTTCTGATTACTTTTGATGCCCTGGAGTGAATATTAATTAAATTAATGAACGGTCAAAAAACGTTCACGAAGGTCAGACTATAGCCTTACGTTTTTTGGCCAATTTGGCCCAATGACAGATGTGCAATTTCTGATGAAATTTGAATAGTTTGGACAAAATAAATCATACAGAAGCATTTTCTGACTACTTTTGATGCCTTGGAGTGAATATTAAGTGAATTAATGAACAGTCAAAAAACGTTCACGAAGGTCAGACTATAGCCTTACGTTTTTTGGCCAATTTTGGGCCAATTTGACCCAATGACAAATGTGCATTTTCTGATGAAATTTGAATATTTTGGACAAAATAAATCATACAGAAGCATTTTCTGACTACTTTTGATGCCCTGGATTGAATATTAAGTAAATTAATGAACGGTAAAAAAACGCTCACGAAGGTAAGACTATAGCCTTACGTTTTTTGGCCAATTTGGCCCAAGGACAAATGTGCAATTTCTGATGAAATTTGAATATTTTGGACAAAATAAATCATACAGAAGCATTTTCTGACTACTTTTGATGCCTTGGAGTGAATATTAAGTAAATTAATGAACGGTCAAAAAACGCTCACGAAGGTAAGTCTATAGCCTTACATTTTTTGGCCAATTTGGCCCAATGAGAAATGTGCAATTTCTGATGAAATTTGAATATTTTGGACAAAATAAATCATACAGAAGCATTTTCTGACTACTTTTGATGCCTTGGAGTGAATATTAAGAAAATTAATGAACGGTCAAAAAAATCTCACGAAGGTCAGACTATAGCCTTACGTTTTTTTACATTGGCCCAATGACAAATGTGCATTTTCTGATGAAATTTGAATATTTTGGACAAAATAAATCATACAGAAGCATTTTCTGACTACTTTTGATGCCTTGGAGTGAATATTAAGAAAATTAATGAACGGTCAAAAAAATCTCACGAAGGTCAGACTATAGCCTTACGTTTTTTGGCCAATTTAGCCCAATGACAAATGTGCATTTACTGATCAAATTTGAATATTTGGGACAAAATAAATCATACAGAAGCATTTTCTGACTACATTTGATGCCCTGGAGTGAATATTAAGTAAATTAATGAACGGTCAAAAAACGTTCACGAAGGTAAGACTATAGCCTTACATTTTTTGGCCAATTTGGCCCAAGGACAAATGTGCAATTTCTGATGAAATTTGAATATTTTGGACAAAAGAAATCATACAGAAGCATTTTCTGACTACTTTTGATGCCCTGGAGTGAATATTAAGTAAATTAATGAACGGTCAAAAAACGCTCACGAAGGTAAGTCTATAGCCTTACGTTTTTTGGCCAATTTGGCCCAATGACAAATGTGCATTTTCTCATGAAATTTGACTATTTGGGAAAAAATAAATCATACATTAAATTTTTCATCAACTTTTGATGCCCTAGAGTGAATATTAAGAAAATTAATGAACGGTCAAAAAACGTTCACGAAGGTAAGACTATAGCCTCACGTTTTTTGGCCAATTTGGCCCAATGACAAATGTGCATTTTCTGATGAAAGTTGAATATTTTGGACAAAATAAATCATACAGAAGCATTTCTTGACTACTTTTGATGCCTTGGAGTGAATATTAAGTAAATTAATGAACGGTCAAAAAACGCGCATGAAGGTAAGACTATAGCCTCACGTTTTTTGGCCAATTTGGCCCAATGACAAATGTGCATTTTCTGATGAAATTTGAATATTTGGGAAAAAATAAATCATACATTAAATTTTTCATCAACTTTTGATGCCCTAGAGTGAATATTAAGTAAATTAATGAACGGTCAAAATACGTTCACGAAGGTAACACTATAGCCTTACATTTTTTGGCCAATTTGGCCCAATGAGAAATGTGCAATTTCTGATGAAATTTGAATATTTTGGACAAAATAAATCATACAGAAGCATTTTCTGACTACTTTTGATGCCTTGGAGTGAATATTAAGAAAATTAATGAACGGTCAAAAAAATCTCACGAAGGTCAGACTATAGCCTTACGTTTTTTTAAATTGGCCCAATGACAAATGTGAATTTTCTGATGAAAGTTGAATATTTTGGACAAAATAAATCATACAGAAGCCTTTTCTGACTACTTTTGATGCCTTGGAGTGAATATTAAGTAAATTAATGAACGGTCAAAAAACGCTCACGAAGGTAAGACTATAGCCTTACGTTTTTTGGCCAATTTAGCCCAATGACAAATGTGCATTTACTGATGAACTTTGAATATTTGGGACAAAATAAATCATACAGAAGCATTTTCTGACTACATTTGATGCCCTGGAGTGAATATTAAGTAAATTAATGAACGGTCAAAAAACGCTCACGAAGGTAAGACTATAGCCTTACGTTTTTTTGGCCAATTTGGCCCAAGGACAAATGTGCAATTTCTGATGAAATTTGAATATTTTGGACAAAAGAAATCATACAGAAGCATTTTCTGACTACTTTTGATGCCTTGGAGTGAATATTAAGTAAATTAATGAACGGTCAAAAAACGCTCACGAAGGTAAGTCTATAGCCTTACATTTTTTGGCCAATTTGGCGCAATGACAAATGTGCATTTTCTGATGAAATTTGAATATTTGGGACAAAATAAATCATACATTAAATTTTTCATCAACTTTTGATGCCCTAGAGTGAATATTAAGTAAATTAATGAACGGTCAAAAAACGTTCACGAAGGTAAGACTATAGCCTTACATTTTTTGGCCAATTTGGCGCAATGACAAATGTGCATTTTCTGATGAAATTTGAATATTTGGGACAAAATAAATCATACATTAAATTTTTCATCAACTTTTGATGCCCTGGAGTGAATATTAAGAGAATTAATGAACGGTCAAAAAACGGACACGAAGGTAAGACTATAGCCTTACGTTTTTTGGTCAATTTGGCTCAATGACAAATGTGCATTTTCTGATTAAATTTGAATATTGTGGACAAAATTTATCGTACAGAAGCATGTTCTGACTACCTTTGATGCCCTGGAGTGAATATTAAGTGAATTATTGAACGGTCAAAAAACGTTCACGAAGGTAACACTATAGCCTTACATTTTTTGGCCAATTTGGCCCAATGAGAAATGTGCAATTTCTGATGAAATTTGAATATTTTGGACAAAATAAATCATACAGAAGCATTTTCTGACTACTTTTGATGCCTTGGAGTGAATATTAAGTAAATTAATGAACGGTCAAAAAACGCTCACGAAGGTAAGACTGTAGCCTTATGTTTTTTGGCCAATTTAGCCCAATGACAAATGTGCATTTTCTGATCAAATTTGAATATTTGGGACAAAATAAATCATACAGAAGCATTTCTTGACTACTTTTGATGCCCTGGAGTGAATATTAAGTAAATTAATGAACGGTCAAAAAACTCACACGAAGGTCAGCCTTACATTTTTTGGCCAATTTGGCCCAATTACAAATGTGCATTTTCTGATGAAATTGGAATATTTGGGAAAAGATAAATCATACAGAAGCATTTCTTGACTACTTTTGATGCCCTGGAGTGAATATTAAGTAAATTAATTAACGGTCAAAAAACGTTCACGAAGGTAAGACTATAGCCTTATGTTTTTTGGCCAATTTGGCGCAATGACAAATGTGCATTTTCTGATGAAATTTGAATATTTTAGACAAAATAAATCATACAGAAGCATTTCTTGACTACTTTTGATGCCCTGAAGTGAATATTAAGTAAATTAATGAACGGTCAAAAAACTCACACGAAGGTCAGCCTTACATTTTTTGGCCAATTTGGCCCAATTACAAATGTGCATTTTCTGATGAAATTGGAATATTTGGGACAAAATAAATCATACAGAAGCATTTCTTGACTACTTTTGATGCCCTGGAGTGAATATTAAGTAAATTAATGAACGGTCAAAAAACGTTCACGAAGGTAAGACTATAGCCTTATGTTTTTTGGCCAATTTGGCGCAATGACAAATGTGCATTTTCTGATGAAATTTGAATATTTTAGACAAAATAAATCATACAGAAGCATTTCTTGACTACTTTTGATGCCCTGGAGTGAATATTTAGTAAATTAATGAACGGTCAAAAAAAGCTAACGAAGGTCAGACATTTTTTGGCCTTACGTGTTTTGGCCAATTTGGCTCAATGACAAATGTGCATTTTCTGATGAAATTTGAATATTTGGGAAAAAAAAAATCATACAGAAGCATTTTCTGACTACATTTGATGCCTTGGAGTGAATATTAAGAAAATTAGTGAACGGTCAATAAACGTTCATGAAGGTAAGACTATATATAGCCTTACGTTTTTTGGCCAATTTGGCCCAATCACAAATGTGCAATTTCTGATGAAATTTGAATATTTGGACAAAATAAATCATACAGAAGCATTTTCTGACTTCTTTTGATGCCTTGGAGTGAATATTAAGTGAATTAATGAACGGTCAAAAAACGCTCACGAAGGTAAGACTATAGCCTTACGTTTTTTGGCCAATTTTTCACAATGACAAATGTGCATTTTCTGATGAAATTTGAATATTTTAGACAAAGTGAATCATACAGAAGCATTTTCTGACTACTTTTGATGCCTTGGAGTGAATATTAAGTAAATTAATGAACAGTCAAAAAACGTTCACGAAGGTCAGACTATAGCCTTATGTTTTTAGGACAATTTGGCTCAATGACAAATGTGCAATTTCTGATGAAATTTGAATATTTTGGACAAAATAAATCATACAGAAGCATTTTCTGACTACTTTTGATGCCTTGGAGTGAATATTCAGTGAATTAATGAACAGTCAAAAAACGCTCACGAAGGTCAGACTATACCCTTACGTTTTTTGGCCAATTTGGCTCAATGACAAATGTGCATTTTCTGATGAAATTTGAATATTGTGGACAAAATCTATCATACAGAAGCATTTTCTGACTACTTTTGATGCCCTGGAGTGAATATTAAGTGAATTACTGAACAGTCAAAAAACGCTCACGAAGGGCAGACTTTAGCCTTACGTTTTTTGGCCAATTTGGCCCAATGACAAATGTGCATTTTCTGATGAAATTTGAATTTTTTGAACAAAATAAATCATACAGAAGCATTTCTTGACTACTTTTGATGCCCTGGAGTGAATATTAAGTAAATTAATAAACGGTCAAAAAACTCACACGAAGGTCAGCCTTACGTTTTTTGGCCAATTTGGCCCAATTACAAATGTGCATTTTCTGATGAAATTGGAATATGTGGGAAAAAATAAATCATGCAGAAGCATTTCTTGACTACTTTTGATGCCCTGCAGTGAATATTAAGTAAATTAATGAACGGTCAAAAAACGCTCACGAAGGGCAGACTACAGCCTTACGTTTTTTGGCCAATTTGGCCCAATGACAAATGTGCAATTTCTGATGAAATTGGAATATTTTGGACAAAATAAATCATTCAGAAGCATTTTCTGACTACTTTTGATGCCTTGGAGTGAATATTAAGTGAATTAATGAACGGTCAAAAAACGGACACGATGGTAAGACTATAGCCTTACGTTTTTTGGCCAATTTGGCCCAATGACAAATGTGCAATTTCTGATGAAATTGGAATATTTTGGAAAAAATAAATCATTCAGAAGCATTTTCTGACTACTTTTGATGCCTTGGAGTGAATATTAAGTGAATTAATGAACGGTCAAAAAACTCAGACGAAGGTCAGACTATAGCCTTATGTTTTTTGGCCAATTTGGCACAATGACAAATGTGCATTTTCTGATGAAATTTGAATATTTGGGACAAAATAAATCATACAGAAGCATTTTCTGACTACTTTTGATGCCTTGGAGTGAATATTAAGTAAATTAATGAACGGTCAAAAAACGTTCACGAAGGTCAGACTATAGCCTCAGGTTTTTTGGCCAATTTGGCCAAATGACAAATGTGCATTTTCTGATGAAATTTGAATATTTGGGACAAAATAAATCATACAGAAGAATTCCTTGACTACTTTTGATGCCCTGGAGTGAATATTAAGTAAATTAATGAACGGTCAAAAAACTCACACGAAGATCAGCCTTATGTTTTTTGGCCAATTTGGCCCAATTACAAATGTGCAATTTCTGATGAAATTTGAATATTTTGGACAAAATAAATCATACAGAAGCATTTTCTGACTACATTTGATGCCTTGGAGTGAATATTAAGAAAATTAATGAACGGTCAATAAACGTTCATGAAGGTAAGACTATATATAGCCTTACGTTTTTTGGCCAATTTGGCCCAATCACAAATGTGCAATTTCTGATGAAATTTGAATATTTTGGACAAAAGAAATCATACAGAAGCATTTTCTGACTACTTTTGATGCCCTGGAGTGAATATTAAGTAAATTAATGAACGGTCAAAAAATGTTCACGAAGGTAAGACTATAGCCTTACGTTTTTTGGCCAATTTGGCCCAATGACAAATGTGCAATTTCTGATGAAATTTGAATATTTTGGACAAAACAAATCAAACAGTAGCATTTTCTGACTACTTTTGATGCCTTGGAGTGAATATTAAGTGAATTAATGAACAGTCAAAAAACGTTCACGAAGGTCAGACTATAGCCTTACGTTTTTTGGTCAATTTTTCACAATGACAAATGTGCATTTTCTGATGAAATTTGAATATTTTAGACAAAGTGAATCATACAGAAGCATTTTCTGACTACTTTTGATGCCCTGGAGTGAATATTAAGAGAATTAATGAACGGTCAAAAAATGCTCACGAAGGTAAGACTATAGCCTTACGTTTTTTGGCCAATTTGGCTCAATGACAAATGTGCATTTTCTGCTGAAATTTGAACATTTTAGACAAAATAAATCATACAGAAGCATTTTCTGACTACTTTTGATGCCTTGGAGTGAATATTAAGTAAATTAATGAACAGTCAAAAAATGTTCACGAAGGTCAGACTATAGCCTTACGTTTTTTGGCCAATTTGGCACAATGACAAATGTGCATTTTCTGATGAAATTTGAATACTTTAGACAAAATGAATCATACAGAAGCATTTTCTGACTACTTTTGATGCCTTGGAGTGAATATTAAGTGAATTAATGAACGGACATAAAACTCACACGAAGTTCAGACTATAGCCTTATGTTTTTAGGCCAATTTGGCTCAATGACAAATGTGCAATTTCTGATGAAATTTGAATATTTTAGACAAAATGAATCATACAGAAGCATTTTCTGACTACTTTTGATGCCTTGGAGTGAATATTAAGTGAATTAATGAACGGACATAAAACTCACACGAAGTTCAGACTATAGCCTTACGTTTTTTGGCCAACTTGGCTCAATGACAAATGTGCATTTTCTGATGAAATTTGAATTTTTGGGAAAAAACTAAATCATACAGAAGCATTTTTCATTAACTTTTGATGCCCTGGAGTGAATATTAAGAGAATTAATGAACAGTCAAAAAACTCTCACGAAGGGCAGACTATAGCCTTACGTTTTTTGGCCAATTTGGCCCAATGACAAATGTGCATTTTCTGATGAAATTTGAATTTGTTGAACAAAATAAATCATACGGAAGCATTTTCTGACTACTTTTGATGCCATGGAGTGAATATTAAGTGAATTAATGAACGGTCAAAAAACTCACACGAAGGTCAGACTATAGCCTTATGTTTTTTGGCCAATTTGGCCCAATGACAAATGTGCATTTTCTGATGAAATTTGAATATTTTGGACAAAATAAATCATACAGAAGCATTTTCTGACTACTTTTGATGCCTTGGAGTGAATATTAAGAAAATTAATGAACGGTCAAAAAAATCTCACGAAGGTCAGACTATAGCCTCAGGTTTTTTGGCCAATTTGGCCCAATGACAAATGTGCATTTTCTCATGAAATTTGAATATTTGGGACAAAATAAATCATACAGAAGCATTTCTTGACTACTTTTGATGCCCTGGAGTGAATATTAAGTAAATTAATGAACGGTCAAAAAACTCACACGAAGGTCAGTCTTACGTTTTTTGGCCAATTTGGCCCAATTACAAATGTGCATTTTCTGATGAAATTTGAATATTTGGAACAAAATAAATCATACAGAAGCATTTCTTGACTACTTTTGATGCCCTGGAGTGAATATTAAGTAAATTAATAAACGGTCAAAAAACTCACACGAAGGTCAGCCTTACATTTTTTGGCCAATTTGGCCCAATTACAAATGTGCAATTTCTGATGAAATTGGAATATTTGGGACAAAATAAATCATACAGAAGCATTTCTTGATTACTTTTGATGCCCTGCAGTGAATATTAAGTAAATTAATGAACGGTCAAAAAACTCACACGAAGGTCAGCCTTACATTTTTTGGCCAATTTGGCCCAATGACAAATGTGCATCCTCTTTCTCCTCTTTTCCTCTCTGTCAACTAACTTGGAGCTCTGTTCTCTCCTCTTTGCTTGTTTTCTCTTTTTATTTTTCTCTTATTTCTCTTTTTTTACTTAAGTTTTAGCTTAATTTAATTTAGCTTAATTACTTTAAATTAAGCTTTTAATTTATTTTAATTTAAATTTAATTTTTTAAAAGTATTTCCATTCTGGGCGACTTTTTCCTTTCACTCCACTACATTTCAGAGTCTAATATCCATAATATAAATAGCTCCACGGCTACATTTATCTGATAAAAACAGAACTCAAACCAGATTTTGTTTCACTTCTTGATTGGAAGCCGTGAGTTTAGTCACGAGCTGAAATTACTTTCTCAGTAGATCAAATCAGAACCTGATTAGATTTGATTGTGTGCTGTCTGGGATTTTGAAGAAAACCATCAGGAGTTTATTGGACAAGGGGGCAGCTGACAGGACTAGCAAGCCGCTAATGACTGTTTTCCTCGATCGAGTCATTGTTTTGAATGGCTGCTGGGCAGAAAGTGGTGGTGGTCCATCTCCCACTTCCACCGTGCCTAATGACGGGACACGTGGAGCTCCATCCACGTGGCAGCTATTTCTGGAGCCGACACAAGACCGGGCAAACCAGGTCCACTCCTAATGACTTTCACTTCACCTCAGGCATCTGTTCTCTTCCTCTCCTCCATCTAACTCTTTTTCTTTCTGTCCATCTGACTCTCTCTCACCAGTCTCTCACAGTCACTCCATCCAGCCCTCATTCTTTCTCTAATCTGTTTCTTCTAATAATTTTGCCCTCATGTCAGAGCACAGTACACACTTCCGTGCTCTTTCTATGACTCCATTGACGGAGAATGTGTTGTATATGATTCTATATGGAATGTTTTATTGAAGCTTCTTCTGCACAGCACCAAAGAAATTTTGGTAACACTTTATTGTAGGGTGCTGTTCATAAGGCTACATGACACCAACATAAGGTTGTCATTACAACTGACATAACCCTACATAACTATTTATAAATGCTTATTAAACAGCTTTTATAGCAAAGGACACTCATTGGAACAAGCATTCATAAACAGTTATGTAGGGTTATGTCAGTTGTCATGACAAGCTTATGTAGGTGTCATGCTGCTTTATGAACAGCACCCTGCAGTAAAGTGTTACTGAAAGTTCTTCTACTGTTACAGTAGAAGGGGATGTTCAAACTTTTGCATATGATTGTACACTTAGCGAATACTTTACCAGGAACACTACACTAATACTGCGTAGTTACTCCTTTTGCTCTCAAACCAGCCTCAGTTCTCTGTGCCATGGATTCCTCAAGATGTTGGGAACACTCCTTTGGGATTCTGGTCAATGTTGACAAGATCACATTATGCAGTTCCTGCAGATTTTTCAGCTGCACTTTCATGTTTTGAATCTCCAGTTTTACCACATCCCAAAGGAGTTCTACTGGAATCTGATCCTGTGACACCATTACAACACCTCCACCAGCCTGGACTGCTGACACAAGGCAGGTGGAGTCCATGGATTCATGCTATTGGTGGCAGATTCTGACCTCACCTTCTATGAACCTCAGCAGAAATCGAGAATCATCAGATCAGATCACGTTTTTCAGTCCTCAACTGTCCAGTTTTGGTGAGCCTGTGTCCACTGCAGCCTCGGCTTTGTGTCTGACCCTAGTGAACCCTGATGTGGACGTCTGCTGTTGTAGCCCTTCCGTCTCGTTCAATGCATTGTGTTATCTGAGATGCTTTTCTGCTCACCACACTTGTGCAGAGGTTTTTGAGAGTGATGATGGTGCAAATCTCAGGTGGTCAGTAGTTATAAAAATACTCAAATCTTGGATAACACTGCAACAGACTAGCAAAATTTTAGCAACCACCTGGGATACCAAAGCAGAGGCCTAGCAAAATTTTAGCAACCACCTGGGTTACCACAGCAAAGGCCTAATAACACCTTAACAACCACAAGCGCTTGGGTAACAAGAGAAAAGGCCTAGCAACCACCTGGGATCTCATAGCAATGGCCTAGAAACAGTTAAGCAACCACCTGAGAAACCATTGAGAAGGCCTAGCAACCACCTGGAATAAGATACCATTGCATAGTCTAGCAACGCTTTAGAAATCAACAAATATACAATAGCAAAAGCCTAGCAACTACCTGGGATCCCATAGCAATGGACTAACAACACCTTAACAACCACCTGGGATACAACAGTAAAGGCCTCTGAGGCCTAGCAACACCTTAACAACAGTTGGGACATCATTGCAGATCTTACAAACCAGCTGCTGTACAAAACTGAAGAAGCAAACATCAGAAACCAAATACTTCTCGGCTGACCAGCTCCATCTGAGGACTGAGGAAAACTGTATTTTATTTTTCTGAGGAAGTATCGCTTCAAGCGGTCGAGGCAGACACAGTGCCTCCACCCGCCCTTGTCCTCCAGAGTGGGAGCTAAAGTCTGAATCTATTACTGAAAGACTAAAATATAAAGCTCCCTGGGGGATGGCAGGACCTCAGGTGGCACTTCTGATGGAAAGAGATTAAATGGTGATTGCAGAAGCTTGGAGTTACTGCAGAATACATCACCTGATGGAATACACAGTTTATTTCCAAAAGTATTCACTCGTCTGGCTTCACAGGCATATGAACTTGAGTGACGTCCCATTCTTAATCCATAGGGTTTAATATGATGCCGGCCCACCCTTTGCAGCTATAACAGCTTCAGCTCTTCTGGGAAGGCTTTCCACAAGGGTTAGGAGTGTTTATGGGAATTTCTGACCGTTCTTCCAGAAGCACATTTGTGAGGTCAGACACTGATGTTGGACGAGAAGGCCTGGCTCACAGTCTCCGCTCTAATTCATCCCAAAGGTGTTCTATGGGGTTGAGGTCAGGACTCTGTGCAGGCCAGTCAAGTTCTTCCACACCAAACTGGCTCATCCACGTCTTTATGGACCTGCTTTGTGCACTGGTGTGCAGTCATGTTGGAGCAGGAAGGGGCCGTCCCCAAACTGTTCCCACAAAGTTGGGAGCGTGAAATTGTCCAAAATCTCTTGGTGCTGAAGCTTTAAGAGTTTCTTTCACTGGAACTAAGGAGCCGAGCCCAACTCCTGAAAAACAACCCCACACCATGATCCCCCCTCCACCAAACTTTACACTTGGAATAAGGCAGTCAGACAAGTACCGTCTCCTGGCAACTGCCAAACCCAGACTCGTCCATTGGATTTCCAGACGGAGAAGCGTGATTGGTCACTCCAGAGAACACGTCTCCACTGCTCTAGAGTCCAGTGGCGGCGCTTTACACCACTGCATTCCATGCTGTGGAATATTTAGTAGTGAGGAAATTTCACGACTGGACTTGCTGCACAGGTGGCGTCCGATCACGGTACCACACTGGAATTCACTGAGCTCCTGAGAGCGACCCATTCTTTCACTAATGTCTGTAGAAGCAGTCTGCAGGCCTAGGGGCTCGGCTTTATACACCTGTGGCCATGGAAGTGACTGGAACACCTGAATTCAGTGATCTGGATGGGGGAGTGAGGATTTTTGGAAGTATAATGTATATAGTATGTTGTATATATACACTGCATATATGTCTATAATCAGGCACATGATGTGTATGATGTAATCATGGCGTGATGTTAGCCAGTTTTTTAGCAACTTTTTTCAACAGAGTCAGTGGTGAAGATACTGGGGGCAACTGCACTGGGGCCTATTGTATGGCATGGCAGGGGCCTTGGTGACTGCACCATCTGAAGTCTTTACGGCAGTTCTTATATTACGACTTATGTCTCCAACAATTACAGAAGTAAATAAAATAAGCAAAATAAAAAGTGTTAAAGTGTTTGGCAGCAAAGAGGCACACGAAAGCCATTAAATGGTAAAAGTGTGTTTTCCCAGCGATGGTAAAAATCTGTACAATTACAAAATCAGCCTTAAATTTCTTACGAATACTGACTTTTGTTATTCTGACACAGAGTATTTTACTGTAAAAATAACAATAACAAGCATAAAAACAATGGCAGATATCTATGAAATTATGGTAATCATTTCTTTTTCAAGAATTCGTATTCTATTTCTGTAAATTAACATCAGCCGTGTTAACATATGGTATATTTATTGTTTACTTACATACGTTTACATTTCTTTTTTTAAAAGAAAAAAGTAATTATTGACAGTTAAATTTACAGTATTTTGAAAATAAAGGTTTTTTTTTTTTTTTTTTTTTTTTTACAGTGAGCCAATTGAAATTTTAAAGTTTTTTTTTTTTTTTTAGAGTAACTGAGTAACTGAGTAAATGTAATTAGTTTCTGTACTTTAGTATTTTTGGTGACTTTTTCCTTTCACTCCACTACATTTCAGAGTCTAATATCCGACTTTTTCCTCCTACATTTTGAGAAATCTGTCGTTCCTTTTGGTTTCTGTGTGTATAAAAACGTAACATGTCAAAACGAAAGAAGCGCAAAGCCAGAGCACCAATCAGGGCCCAGCGGTCACTTTGTTTAAAGCTGGTTTTGACCTGTTGGTCATACCGACCCAGTGCAGCAAGCGGTTCCACGTCAGCGCAGCAGCGTAAAACTTTGGGAGAGTCTGTTCAACATAAATGATGAACTAACCTAACTTTGTGTAAATAGAGCTCAATATAGAAATATGTCCACATATGCAGTCGAGACTGACGTGGCTTTTTTCTGAATTTCTACAAACACCATTTCATTTTATAGTAAATGAGTTTGGGCTGGTTTATGTTTATGAACAGATGCCTACAGATCAACATAGTAAAGGAGCTCATCTGTGATCCTGAGTTTAAAGCCAGTTTTTATTCAACTTAAACTTGGAACTAAGTTGTAAATAAATCTGAAACTGAAACTTTGCTTGTGTGTAAAAAGTGATTTCAGAGCCACTCGGTTCTCCCTGATGGAAACTGTTTACCTTCAGTGTTTTGTGCTTCTGATCATTTTAATAGACGTCAGCGTCACTAATTAATGACGTTCTATTAAAAGACTGGTTTACCAAGAGAGACGCTGGAGGACTTTCACCTGAAATGAGTTCATGAAGCCAGTCTGGTTATAAAAATGATAACAGGACATCAGAGCCAGAATGACTCTTTTAGTACTTTTACTTTATACTAAAGTACATTTGAAGGGAATGTTACGGCATGGGCAAACTAGTACCTGAAGGGAGCACAGGGGGTCGTCACAGGAAATACTTTAGTACTTTTACTCAAGTGGAGGTCTAAAGGGAGGAACTTCTACTGTTACTGGAGGAATATAACATATGCAGCCTGGATAGAGAGGATGGAAAACGGTCATGTTAAAAAATGAATGACTATTTTTGGTTTATAAAGCCTCACAAATCTGAAAATTGCACCTCAGAGAAACAAAAGAAAAGATAAATTTAGGTTGTGGGTCCTCAGTGAACTTCAACCATCAGACCAGATTAAAGTGCTAACTTTGCCGAAACTCACCAGTAACAGCAAAACAAAGAAATCAGTGTTATTTTTATATATGTCTTTTTTTTTGCTCTGGGGGCCAATAAGGCCAAAGTTACACCGCCTGAAATGGTGCGTATAATCAACCGAAAGGATACAGACAAACTAAGACCCCAATATTTTACCGCTGCAGCTTATTTATAATTCTTATAAAAACTATTATGCCAGATTTAAGCAGGATAAAACCTGTAAAAGTAAAACTTAGTGCACAGTTTTTTGCTCGTTAGTCATTCTTAGAGTGAAAAAAAGGAGGGAAGGTAACTCTGGGAGGGTGCAGTCAGCGGTATTAGCCACAGGGGGGCAGCAGTTTACCTCAGTGGCACAACTTCGTTCATAAACAATTTGCAACTTCCTCAATGAAACGCCTGGATACATGAATGTAGGAGGCCATGTGTATGAATCATTCAGCTGTAGGAGAAGAAAGAAAGCCTGAAACATAAATATGTCTGGAAAATGTGCATTTGTTGCCCCTGCCAGACCAAACAACTACAGAGGGCAGATTTATTACGGGCCAAACGTTTTTATTTTGTCTCAAAATGAGATCTGGTCTCTCTGGCAGCCACAGTGAGTGAGAGCTCTGACACTTGCTGAGAAATTTAGCATTGGTTTAGCATTTTTATGGTATTTAACTCGTGTGGAAGGTTTAACTTTTTAATTTAAAACGAATAAATTATTTTGTTGACATTATATGTGCTTGTTTGCGCCAGATGGAGGAAAAAGCCTTTTTAGGTTTACTTATTATTTGTGTACTATGAGCTTTTGGTTTTTACATCAAAATGACATTTGCTTGAGATTGAGTTAAACCTGAACTCAAATAATGACTTAAAACTCAATTCTATTCATTTTATTTTTTGACTGGTCAAAGATTTTCTAGAAATTTGTCGTTATTTTAACATAATAAATCAAAAGGTCAAGAAATCGAGTGTGCCTAGAAGTCGGTAAGAACTATTCCGACTTTAGGCCACGTTCCACCGCGGATCAAACTGAAAATTGCTCGGCTTCAGTGGATTTTTGTGGCATCAGCGTAAAAGAAGAGGCAAGAAAAATCCAGTTTCAGACAGACGTTCTTTTACTGAACAGGCAGCAAAGGTAAACCTCCAGCCCAGCACCACTGAATACAGCAGGTTTCTCCTTATGCTAGACACACAAATATCTAACGTACAACCCAACAGAGTAACATCAACAACACAAGCGCGCCTCTGCGGAACAGTGAGTTGATTTACATGCATGTGATAATCCAATAACTGTAGAAAATCAGATTGTGTCCGTAATCTGATCAACACATTTACATGCACCTCAGTAATCAGATAAAGCGGAAACTCCAGGTCTACATGAGGCACACAGTAATCAGATTTCTGCTTTGCCACCAGCCAATAAACTCGACGTAAACGTAACGTAAAGCTCCCGGAAATTACCGCGGCTTTTTATTTAAACACTGAGTCACTTTACCTGAAATTATGAACAAAATTCGTCTAGAAGACGAAGAATATTTAAATCCTTCATTTCGTTAAGCGTGTGTTTGGTTTCAGCGTCGCTCCAAAAGTGTTCTGCTGCCGTCTGTTTTCGACCGTGCTCTTTATCAGCTTTCTTAATTAGATTTCTTCATCAGATTGTGGTGTTTACATGACCGTTTGAATAATCAGATAGCTGCAGAAATCTGATTATGATCGGATTAGTAAGTGCCTGTAAACACACTGAATGGCACTCAGTGGGACTCCTGTCCTTATCGTGTGTTGCTAATGTTTACATGGGCTGATTAGGACGAATTAAACCTGGTGGACGTTTTCTCATCGTTCTCTTCCTTTAAAGGGGTGGCTGAGGTGGCCAGTGCCCTCCCTTAAACTCGGTTTGATTTGAGAGTTGTTTCACCATTGGCGATCCGTGGAACCGCTGTTCAACCTCCGGCCAACATAACAACATGATGTTCTTCTGCGGATTTCAGTGAGCAGTTTTGTTGAATTGAACACACTGGAAAATAAATAAATAAATAGAGTGTGCCGGAGCTTTTTTACAGGCCATATGTGTGCTTTATTTTTTCCGGTATGCTAAGCTCGGCAAAGAAACAGCAACTGTACATAAGAATGTGTGGAAGTCTATTGATTTTCATCTAAAGTAAAATAAACAAAAGATGCCGTTTCACCAGGGCGCCCAAACTTTTGCATACAACTACGCTTGAGTAAAATGAGTTCTTTTCTGTGGATTTTCAAATACTTTTATTTTTAAGCCTACACACGTGGATGCAAGTGTGAGTCTGTGGTGAAATCCAATCCACTAGAGCATTCAGAGCAAAAGAAATAAAAAGGTACTGAGGTGGAAAAACAAACACTGGGCAGACTGGAGAACCATAACATCTACCAGTAGAACACAAAACAGGGCCTATAACAAAAATAAAAACCCACCAAAACAACAACCAGCAGTATAAATACAGGCAGAATCAAAACAGAAACACCTGTGCACCGTTACAGTGTAGCATAGCAGACAAGCCACAGGTGAGGGGAATGACGAAGGGGTAGAGCAATGGAGGGGAAAGCCAAAGCAAAAGCACAGGGCATGAGACACGACAGAGTTAAAGGTAAAGGAAAAAACAAAGACATTAGGCCATTTAGTCCATTTATCCCATCTGTTGTGTGTGTTCTCGTCTAGTTGTGGGGTGTCCCAATTTCTGTTGAGATAGAGGGGTGGGGTGAAGTGTTGGGGCTACATGACCCTCCAAACTGAGGTTTTTCAGAGACTCCAAAGGAGAGAAAAGAGAAAAAAAATGGTGAGACGGAGAACAAGAGACCAAATAAACCCACAAATGTGGGAATTTTCTCTGTTAAAAATGACAATAAACATCATAACAAGCACAAAAAATCATTAACAGCATGCTAATGTCTCTATAGCTAGCTAACTTTCCCATTCCACCTTAAATAGTCCAGCAGTTCTGACACCTGAAGTGTCAGAGCTCCATTTAAGGTGGAACAGGAAGATTTAAACAAGAACCTGGAGAATCTCTGACTTCAGCTTCATATCACTGAAGAATTAGGGGGGGTGATAATAAATAACCGCCCCCCTCTTTGAAGGCGTATGATCCCTAAATGTAACTAAAGCCCAGCAGTGAGGAGCTGAACTTTCCCCTCCTCTGCTGTCCCTGCAGACGGGCAGGGTCGCCTACAGAGCGGCGCTAGTAGCTGTTAATGAAGTGATGCTCTTTTATTAGAGGGTCTCATTTCAGAGGAAGATCTCAACCACTGCCCTGTAGCTCAGGAACAAGGGGTAACACTCGAAAACAGGGGGCAGGGCTGAAAAGGAGAAGTGGGCCTATGTCAGATATAAGACTGGGGGAAACATCACAGTTTGTCCCTCTATTTATGCTGAGTTTCATATCAGTCAATAATATTTAGTTCCTATTTCTTCTTCGGGCTTAGTTGCATTGGGTTGGGTTAGTTCAGCTCCTGGACTGATGTACGTGACTCACGCCTATGTCACTTTGGAGCTGTAGTGTTGCACTTTAGACCAAAAGGACCCAAAAACAGATTCATGGAGCTTAACAAACTTTAGCTCCATGCAAACAGTAGATCGGCACTACTTGAAGAGGTTCCGGCGCAGTTCTGTAGAAAGCTCAGCACTAAAGTGGAGTTCCTGGACCTGATATTTTAGCCCTGAAGTTGTTATTTGATGGGCAACTTCCGCTTCAGTCAATCTTTCATTAAAGCAACAAGATTTTTATAGGTGGTCGGTTTTTAAGCTACTCTGCTCAACTGAATGTTTGATCTTTAAGCGGATGAAGTGATCAGAGCTTGATTAGACAGAAAAAGGAAGAGAGAGAAATAGTGAGAGTGTCTCCTTGTTCCTGTGTTTACAGTTACGCTCAGCCCTTAAATCATATGGCGTTCCATGGGGAACAGGCCTCAAGCCACATCCGACTTACAGCTGGGTCATTAAAGTGCCACCACAAAGTCTTGTACTATATATTCTCCTCTCACTGAAACATTGTGTCAGTAGCTCTGGATTCAGGCTCTCTGGAACAAGGAACTATCTGTTAATGCAATCAAAAGATAGCTGCAGGGAAATAGATTTCATGCATCAAAGACCCCAAATCATCAACTGATCCATTTTAAATATTGCCATAGGTTATTTTTGACACCACTAAAATGCTTTCAACAACCAATAGGAACTTTTTTGCACATGGTGTGGGAATTTGGGAATGTTCATGACTTCTGTATAAAGGTTAATACCATATTATCTGCCCTGGTGGGGCAACAAATTCCTGTGGATCCAGCTGCATTATTGCTAAATGACAACTCCCGAAATCGCTGGAAACCTATCGGCCCCTGGGCACAAATATTTGGTTGCCCCCTAAATGGCTCTCATGTTTGGGTGGTCAGTGAATTTTTATGACATCCCAGCAGGTGATGTGGCCTGCGACGCACCACCCTGGCAGCAAAAGCAAGATTACCCAACCATGAGAACAGTGAACACAAAGCCAACAACTAGTGCAACACTTCATTTTAAAGCATGTGACTCTTCACAAGCAACACGTTTAAACATGAAGACAACAATAATCGGAGAGCTGAAATCATCCTGGCTAAAGCGTACTGCCACAGCGGGCACGGAAAATGGGTTTTTCCATTTATATCTTCCATTATATCTTCTGATGATGGTTTGCAGATGCCTTCATAGATAATGCAACTTTAGGAGGCCTCCTTATTGTAGTAGTCTCATAATCTGAGGGGCATGAGTTTGATCCACAGACGGGCAGTGAAGATTTAGGGGGCAGTCCTGGGTGGAGGTTAGGGAACCAGCCTTGTGACCCTGGGCAATCATCTGATCTGACAGGACATGACTGAGGTGTCCTTGAGCAAGGCACCTAACCACCAACTACTCCCGGGCACCGTGGATAGGGCTGCCCACCGCTCTGGGCCCCTAGTGTGTCTGCATTGACCAGTATGCATGCAGGTGGGTTTCACTGCACAGATGGGTTAAATGCGGAAGTCTAATTCCTGTGTGCAAAACACAGTTGGTCAGTGGTTCTAATTAAATCAAAGGAATCCGGATTGTGTGTAAAACATAAACACATTGTTTTTTGTTTTCCATTGTGATGCTATTAAAGTTCTCACGGGGCCCACTCTGGCTTGGGTCCCTGGGAATGTGCCCACGATCTGGATCATCCGGGCCTGGGAGCGCAGCTGCTTCGACTCATGTCACTTCCTTTTTCAATTTGTGCAGTTCTTCTCAACTTGAACGTTCATATCCAAGGAAAATAATAAAAAAATCAGCAAACGGTGCCAATCATTTCGCAAAAACCCATGCGTGGAAAAGCGACATATAGAATGCAGGATCAGTCCAATCAGTGTTTTTATGATGAGCCCAGAATCGGCCTTGGGTGTTACATTTACGGCGTTTGGTGGTTATCAGAGCAACTTACACTTGTTGTTTTTTAGCCCAGCTGGGTGAAGGTGGTGTTGGGAGTCTTGCCCAAGGACTCGTATTGGTAGAGTATAGGGTGTTTACCCAAGATGGGGCACTGAACCCCAGTATACAGTGTAGAAGGTGGAGGAGTTACCCACTACACTACACCAACCGCTATACACCCACTACACTACACCAACCGCTATACACCCACTACACTACACCAACCGCTATACACCCACTACACTACACCAACCGCTATACACCCACTACCCTACACCAACCGCTACACACCCACTACACTACACCAACCGCTATACACCCACTACACTACACCAACCGCTATACACCCACTACACTACACCAACCGCTATACACCCACTACACTATACCAACCGCTATACACCCACTACACTACACCAAACACTATATACCCACTACACTATACCAACCACTATATACCCACTACACTAACCAACCACTATATGCCAACTACACTACACCAACCACTATATACCACTACACTATACCAACCACTATATACCCACTACACTATACCAACCACTATATACCCACTACACTAACCAACCGCTATATGCCCACTACACTACACCAACCACTATATACCACTACACTACACCGACCAATACTCAGGACAAATGTGAAAGCAATCCTAAAGTTATGATAACAAGAAAGACTGCTAACCTTTCCACTGATAAAGATGATGTGGAAATGGTGGACAGCCTTTGGCTACTTGGATCATTTATTAACAACAGAGGATCCAGAACTCAGGAAATACGACTCAGATCTGCGCTCGGCAGAACGAGCATTAAGGAGTTCTAAAGATCTTTAAATGCAACGGTTTGTGTCTTCAAACAAAGATCAGAACTGTCCAGCCTGTGGTCTTCTCCATAGTTCTTTGTGGCTGGTAAAGCCAGACATCAAACAAGCCAGAAAGGAAACATAGATGCCTTTGAACTTTGGTGTTGAAGACTTTTGAGAGTACCTTGAATGGTAAAGATGCAAGCAATTCACACCTCACCTCTCACTCAGAGCCGAAAAAGTTCTTATTTTGAACATATTCTGAAAAGAATCAACTTTTTAAGCTCAGAAGAGTTGAAGGTAAAAGAGAAAGAGGAAAATATGTATGGAGACAATCAGAGGAATCGAGAACCAGCCATTCAGAAGCCAGACAATCTGGAGAAACAACATCCACATGGTCACCAGGAGTCAGAAAGCGCTTGGCTGGCTACTGAAGTTTACAGGTTTACCCACCTTGTGTATGACATGATTTATATTTGGAAGGACACCACGAGCCGAGACTGGGATCTTGGTGGCGGAGCATTTAGAGCAGCATGTTAATCTGACGGTAAGTCTGTGAGCGAGAACTCCTACCTGACTCGCTCGAGGCTGCAAATCCCAGCATGGCTGCCTTCATTTCACTTCGCTTGGGCTCTATTAATCTCACAGCTAAATTGGCAGGTGGGTGGGCCGCGGCCCCAATTTCAACACAACCCCCAGAGGGCACGGAATTTCCAAAACAATGAAATTCAATTATCCAGCTTCATCAAAGCACTTCTGAAGAACCTTGTGAGGGGGCGTGGATTATTGGGAGGTGGGAGGAGTTTTGGTGAGAAGCAGTTACAAAACAGGTGACTCACTTTTTGTGGACTTTTATTGCTCAGAACTATTTCAGTGTTGGTTCTTCAGTGAAGACTGAAGTAGAGGAAACCTCTGGAAACCTCCCCCTCACTGTGATTGGTCCTAATCGCTGTGTCATTCATTCTGAGACCTCCCCCTCACTGTGATTGGTCCTAAGCGCTGTCTCATTCATTCCGAGAATTCCCCCTCACTGTGATTGGTCCTAATCGCTGCGTCATTCATTCCGAGACCTCCCCCTCACTGTGATTGGTCCTAATCGCTGCGTCATTAATTCCGAGACTGGTGTGAGTGTGTGGGTTAGTGTGTGCTGGTGTGAGTGTGTGGGTTAGTGTGTGCTGGTGTGAGTGTGTGTTAGTGTGTGCTGGTGTGAGTGTGTGTTAGTGTGTGCTGGTGTGTGTGTGTGTGTGTTAGTGTGTGCTGGTGTGAGTGTGTGTGTGTTAGTGTGTCCTGGTGTGAGTGAGTGTGTGTGTGTTAGTGTGTGCTGGTGTGAGTGTGTGTGTGTTAGTGTGTGCTGGTGTGAGTGTGTGTGTGTTAGTGTGTGCTGGTGTGAGTGTGTGTGTTAGTGTGTGCTGGTGTGAGTGTGTGTTAGTGTGTGCTGGTGTGAGTGTGTGTGTTAGTGTGTGCTGGTGTGAGTGTGTGTTAGTGTGTGCTGGTGTGAGTGAGTGTGTGTGTGTTAGTGTGTGCTGGTGTGAGTGTGTGTGTTAGTGTGTGCTGGTGTGAGTGTGTGTTAGTGTGTGCTGGTGTGAGTGTGTGTGTTAGTGTGTGCTGGTGTGAGTGTGTGTGTGTTAGTGTGTGCTGGTGTGAGTGTGTGTGTTAGTGTGTGCTGGTGTGAGTGTGTGTTAGTGTGTGCTGGTGTGAGTGTGTGTGTTAGTGTGTGCTGGTGTGAGTGTGTGTTAGTGTGTGCTGGTGTGAGTGAGTGTGTGTGTGTTAGTGTGTGCTGGTGTGAGTGTGTGTGTTAGTGTGTGCTGGTGTGAGTGTGTGTTAGTGTGTGCTGGTGTGAGTGTGTGGGTTAGTGTGTGCTGGTGTGAGTGTGTGTGTTAGTGTGTGCTGGTGTGAGTGTGTGTTAGTGTGTGCTGGTGTGAGTGTGTGTGTTAGTGTGTGCTGGTGTGAGTGTGTGTTAGTGTGTGCTGGTGTGAGTGTGTGTGTTAGTGTGTGCTGGTGTGAGTGTGTGGGTTAGTGTGTGCTGGTGTGAGTGTGTGTGTGTTAGTGTGTGCTGGTGTGAGTGTGTGTGTGTTAGTGTGTGCTGGTGTGAGTGAGTGTGTGTGTGTTAGTGTGTGCTGGTGTGAGTGTGTGTGTTTGTGCTGGTGTGAGTGTGTGTGTGTTAGTGTGTGCTGGTGTGAGTGTGTGTGTTAGTGTGTGCTGGTGTGAGTGTGTGTGTGTTAGTGTGTGCTGGTGTGAGTGTGTGGCTTAGTGTGTGCTGGTGTGAGTGTGTGGGTTAGTGTGTGCTGGTGTGAGTGTGTGTGTTAGTTTGTGCTGGTGTGAGTGTGTGTGTTAGTGCGTGCTGGTGTGAGTGTGTGGGTTAGTGTGTGCTGGTGTGAGTGAGTGTGTGTGTGTTAGTGTGTGCTGGTGTGAGTGTGTGTGTTAGTGTGTGCTGGTGTGAGTGTGTGTGTGTGCTGGTGTGAGTGTGTGTGTTAGTGTGTGCTGGTGTGAGTGAGTGTGTGTGTGTTAGTGTGTGCTGGTGTGAGTGTGTGTTAGTGTGTGCTGGTGTGAGTGTGTGTGTGTTAGTGTGTGCTGGTGTGAGTGAGTGTGTGTTAGTGTGTGCTGGTGTGAGTGTGTGGGTTAGTGTGTGCTGGTGTGTGTGAGTGTGTGTGTGTGTGTTAGTGTGTGCTGGTGTGAGTGTGTGGGTTAGTGTGTGCTGGTGTGTGTGAGTGTGTGTGTGTGTTAGTGTGTGCTGGTGTGAGTGTGTGTGTTAGTGTGTGCTGGTGTGAGTGTGTGTTAGTGTGTGCTGGTGTGAGTGTGTGTATTAGTGTGTGCTGGTGTGAGTGTGTGTTAGTGTGTGCTGGTGTGAGTGTGTGGGTTAGTGTGTGCTGGTGTGAGTGTGTGTGTTAGTGTGTGCTGGTGTGAGTGTGTGCTAGTGTGTGCTGGTGTGAGTGTGTGTGTTAGTGTGTGCTGGTGTGAGTGTGTGGGTTAGTGTGTGCTGGTGTGAGTGTGTGTGTTAGTTTGTGCTGGTGTGAGTGTGTGTGTGTTAGTGTGTGCTGGTGTGAGTGTGAGTGTGTGTGTGTTAGTGTGTGTTGGTGTGAGTGAGTGTGTGTGTGTGTTAGTGTGTGCTGGTGTGAGTGAGTGTGTGTGTGTGTTAGTGTGTGCTGGTGTGAGTGTGTGTGTTAGTGTGTGCTGGTGTGAGTGTGTGGGTTAGTTTGTGCTGGTGTGAGTGTGTGTGTGTGTTAGTGTGTGCTGGTGTGAGTGTGCCTGCTTGCCCCTGTGGTTGTGGTGGCCCTGAATTGAACGACTGTATTATAAGGGATATTCAGAAACGCTTAGTTAGTGTGTGCTGGTGTGAGTGTGTGTGTGTGCTGGTGTGAGTGTGTGTGTTAGTGTGTGCTGGTGTGAGTGAGTGAGTGTGTGTGTGTTAGTGTGTGCTGGTGTGAGTGTGTTAGTGTGTGCTGGTGTGATTGTGTGTGTGTTAGTGTGTGCTGGTGTGAGTGAGTGTGTGTTAGTGTGTGCTGGTGTGAGTGTGTGGGTTAGTGTGTGCTGGTGTGTGTGAGTGTGTGTGTGTGTGTTAGTGTGTGCTGGTGTGAGTGTGTGGGTTAGTGTGTGCTGGTGTGTGTGAGTGTGTGTGTGTGTGTTAGTGTGTGCTGGTGTGAGTGTGTGTGTTAGTATGTGCTGGTGTGAGTGTGTGTGTTAGTGTGTGCTGGTGTGAGTGTGTGTTAGTGTGTGCTGGTGTGAGTGTGTGTGTTAGTATGTGCTGGTGTGAGTGTGTGTGTTAGTTTGTGCTGGTGTGAGTGTGTGTGTGTTAGTGTGTGCTGGTGTGAGTGTGTGTGTTAGTGTGTGCTGGTGTGAGTGTGTGTGTGTGCTGGTGTGAGTGTGTGTGTTAGTGTGTGCTGGTGTGAGTGAGTGTGTGTGTGTTAGTGTGTGCTGGTGTGAGTGTGTGTTAGTGTGTGCTGGTGTGAGTGTGTGTGTGTTAGTGTGTGCTGGTGTGAGTGAGTGTGTGTTAGTGTGTGCTGGTGTGAGTGTGTGGGTTAGTGTGTGCTGGTGTGTGTGAGTGTGTGTGTGTGTGTTAGTGTGTGCTGGTGTGAGTGTGTGGGTGACTGTGTGCTGGTGTGTGTGAGTGTGTGTGTGTGTGTTAGTGTGTGCTGGTGTGAGTGTGTGTGTTAGTGTGTGCTGGTGTGAGTGTGTGTTAGTGTGTGCTGGTGTTAGTGTGTGTGTTAGTGTGTGCTGGTGTGAGTGTGTGTTAGTGTGTGCTGGTGTGAGTGTGTGGGTTAGTGTGTGCTGGTGTGAGTGTGTGTGTTAGTGTGTGCTGGTGTGAGTGTGTGCTAGTGTGTGCTGGTGTGAGTGTGTGTGTTAGTGTGTGCTGGTGTGAGTGTGTGGTTTAGTGTGTGCTGGTGTGAGTGTGTGTGTTAGTTTGTGCTGGTGTGAGTGTGTGTGTGTTAGTGTGTGCTGGTGTGAGTGTGTGTGTGTTAGTGTGTGCTGGTGTGAGTGTGTGTGTGTTGGTGTGAGTGAGTGTGTGTGTGTTAGTGTGTGCTGGTGTGAGTGTGTGTGTGTGTGTTAGTGTGTGCTGGTGTGAGTGTGTGTGTTAGTGTGTGCTGGTGTGAGTGTGTGGGTTAGTGTGTGCTGGTGTGAGTGTGTGTGTGTGTTAGTGTGTGCTGGTGTGAGTGTGCCTGCTTGCCCCTGTGGTTGTGGTGGCCCTGAATTGAACGGCTGTATTATAAGGGATATTCAGAAACGCTTAGTTAGTGTGTGCTGGTGTGAGTGTGTGGGTTAGTGTGTGCTGGTGTGAGTGTGTGTGTTAGTGTGTGCTGGTGTGAGTGTGTGTGTTAGTGTGTGCTGGTGTGAGTGTGTGTTAGTGTGTGCTGGTGTGAGTGTGTGTGTGTTAGTGTGTGCTGGTGTGAGTGTGTGTGTGTTAGTGTGTGCTGGTGTGAGTGTGTGTGTGTTAGTGTGTGCTGGTGTGAGTGTGTGTGTGTTAGTGTGTGCTGGTGTGAGTGTGTGGGTTAGTGTGTGCTGGTGTGAGTGTGTGTGTTAGTGTGTGCTGGTGTGAGTGTGTGGGTTAGTGTGTGCTGGTGTGTGTGAGTGTGTGTGTTAGTGTGTGCTGGTGTGAGTGTGTGGGTTAGTGTGTGCTGGTGTGTGAGTGTGTGTGTGTTAGTGTGTGCTGGTGTGAGTGTGTGTGTTAGTGTGTGCTGGTGTGAGTGTGTGTGTTAGTGTGTGCTGGTGTGAGTGTGTGTGTTAGTGTGTGCTGGTGTGAGTGTGTGTTAGTGTGTGCTGGTGTGAGTGTGTGTGTTAGTATGTGCTGGTGTGAGTGTGTGGGTTAGTGTGTGCTGGTGTGAGTGTGTGTGTTAGTTTCTGCTGGTGTGAGTGTGTGTGTTAGTGTGTGCTGGTGTGAGTGTGTGGGTTAGTGTGTGCTGGTGTGAGTGTGTGTGTTAGTTTGTGCTGGTGTGAGTGTGTGTGTGTTAGTGTGTGCTGGTGTGAGTGTGTGTGTGTTAATGTGTGCTGGTGTGAGTGTGTGTGTTAGTGTGTGCTGGTGTGAGTGTGTTAGTGTGTGCTGGTGTGAGTGAGTGTGTGTGTGTTAGTGTGTGCTGGTGTGAGTGTGTGTGTTAGTGTGTGCTGGTGTGAGTGTGTGTGTGTGCTGGTGTGAGTGTGTGTGTTAGTGTGTGCTGGTGTGAGTGAGTGTGTGTGTGTGTTAGTGTGTGCTGGTGTGAGTGTGTGTGTTAGTGTGTGCTGGTGTGAGTGTGTGTTAGTGTGTGCTGGTGTGAGTGTGTGTGTTAGTGTGTGCTGGTGTGAGTGTGTGTGTTAGTGTGTGCTGGTGTGAGTGAGTGTGTGTGTGTGTTAGTGTGTGCTGGTGTGAGTGTGTGTGTTAGTGTGTGCTGGTGTGAGTGTGTGTTAGTGTGTGTTAGTGTGAGTGTGTGGGTTAGTGTGTGCTGGTGTGAGTGTGTGGGTTAGTGTGTGCTGGTGTGAGTGTGTGTGTGTGTTAGTGTGTGCTGGTGTGAGTGTGTGTGTGTGTTAGTGTGTGCTGGTGTGAGTGTGCCTGCTTGCCCCTGTGGTTGTGGTGGCCCTGAATTGAACGGCTGTATTATAAGGGATATTCAGAAACGCTTAGTTATTGTGTGCTGGTGTGAGTGTGTGTGTGTGCTGGTGTGAGTGTGTGTGTTAGTGTGTGCTGGTGTGAGTGAGTGAGTGTGTGTGTGTTAGTGTGTGCTGGTGTGAGTGTGTGTTAGTGTGTGCTGGTGTGATTGTGTGTGTGTTAGTGTGTGCTGGTGTGAGTGAGTGTGTGTTAGTGTGTGCTGGTGTGAGTGTGTGGGTTAGTGTGTGCTGGTGTGTGTGAGTGTGTGTGTGTGTGTTAGTGTGTGCTGGTGTGAGTGAGTGTGTTAGTGTGTGCTGGTGTGAGTGTGTGTGTTAGTGTGTGCTGGTGTGAGTGTGTGTTAGTGTGTGCTGGTGTGAGTGTGTGTGTTAGTATGTGCTGGTGTGAGTGTGTGGGTTAGTGTGTGCTGGTGTGAGTGTGTGTGTTAGTTTGTGCTGGTGTGAGTGTGTGTGTTAGTGTGTGCTGGTGTGAGTGTGTGGGTTAGTGTGTGCTGGTGTGAGTGTGTGTGTTAGTTTGTGCTGGTGTGAGTGTGTGTGTGTTAGTGTGTGCTGGTGTGAGTGTGTGTGTGTTAATGTGTGCTGGTGTGAGTGTGTGTGTTAGTGTGTGCTGGTGTGAGTGTGTGTGTGTTAGTGTGTGCTGGTGTGAGTGAGTGTGTGTGTGTTAGTGTGTGCTGGTGTGAGTGTGTGTGTTAGTGTGTGCTGGTGTGAGTGAGTGTGTGTTAGTGTGTGCTGGTTTGAGTGTGTGGGTTAGTGTGTGCTGGTGTGTGTGAGTGTGTGTGTGTGTGTTAGTGTGTGCTGGTGTGAGTGTGTGGGTTAGTGTGTGCTGGTGTGAGTGTGTGTGTTAGTGTGTGCTGGTGTGAGTGTGTGTTAGTGTGTGCTGGTGTGAGTGTGTGTGTTAGTATGTGCTGGTGTGAGTGTGTGGGTTAGTGTGTGCTGGTGTGAGTGTGTGTGTTAGTTTGTGCTGGTGTGAGTGTGTGTGTTAGTGTGTGCTGGTGTGAGTGTGTGGGTTAGTGTGTGCTGGTGTGAGTGTGTGTTAGTTTGTGCTGGTGTGAGTGTGTGTGTGTTAGTGTGTGCTGGTGTGAGTGTGTGTGTGTTAGTGTGTGCTGGTGTGAGTGTGTGTGTTAGTGTGTGCTGGTGTGAGTGTGTGTGTGTTAGTGTGTGCTGGTGTGAGTGTGTGTGTTAGTGTGTGCTGGTGTGAGTGTGTGTGTTAGTGTGTGCTGGTGTGTGCTGGTGTGAGTGTGTGTGTTAGTGTGTGCTGGGTGTGTGAGTGTGTGTGTGTTAGTGTGTGCTGGTGTGAGTGTGTGGTTAGTAGTGCTGGTGGGTGTGAGTGTGTGTTGGTGTGTGTTAGTGTGTGCTGGTGTGATGTGTGTGTGTTAGTGTGGTGCTGTGTGAGTGTGTGTTAGTTTGTGCTGGCTTGAGCTGTGTGTGTTAGGTGTTGCTGGTGTGTGTGAGTGTGTGTGTGTTAGTTTGTGCTGGTGTGAGTGTGTGTGTGTTAGTGTGTGCTGGTGTGAGTGTGTGTGTGTGTTAGTGTGTGCTGTTGTGAGTGTGTGTGTTAGTGTGTGCTGGTGTGAGTGTGTGTGTGTTAGTGTGTGCTGGTGTGTGTGAGTGTGTGTGTTAGTGTGTGCTGGTGTGAGTGTGTGTGTGTTAGTGTGTGCTGGTGTGTGTGAGTGTGTGTGTGTTAGTGTGTGCTGGTGTGAGTGTGTGGGTTAGTGTGTGCTGGTGTGTGTGAGTGTGTGTGTGTTAGTGTGTGCTGGTGTGAGTGTGTGGGTTAGTGTGTGCTGGTGTGTGTGAGTGTGTGTTAGTGTGTGCTGGTGTGAGTGTGTGTGTTAGTGTGTGCTGGTGTGAGTGTGTGTTAGTGTGTGCTGGTGTGAGTGTGTGTGTTAGTGTGTGCTGGTGTGAGTGTGTGTTAGTGTGTGCTGGTGTGAGTGTGTGGGTTAGTGTGTGCTGGTGTGAGTGTGTGTGTTAGTGTGTGCTGGTGTGAGTGTGTGTGTTAGTGTGTGCTGGTGTGAGTGTGTGTGTTAGTGTGTGCTGGTGTGAGTGTGTGGGTTAGTGTGTGCTGGTGTGAGTGTGTGTGTTAGTGTGTGCTGGTGTGAGTGTCTGTGTGTTAGTGTGTGCTGGTGTGAGTGTGTGTGTGTTAGTGTGTGCTGGTGTGAGTGTGTGTGTGTTAGTGTGTGCTGGTGTGAGTGTGTGGGTTAGTGTGTGCTGGTGTGAGTGTGTGTGTTAGTTTGTGCTGGTGTGAGTGTGTGTGTGTTAGTGTGTGCTGGTGTGAGTGTGTGTGTGTTAGTGTGTGCTGGTGTGAGTGAGTGTGTGTTAGTGTGTGATGGTGTGAGTGTGTGGGTTAGTGTGTGCTGGTGTGAGTGTGTGTGTTAGTGTGTGCTGGTGTGAGTGTGTGTTAGTGTGTGCTGGCGTGAGTGTGTGGGTTAGTGTGTGCTGGTGTGTGTGAGTGTGTGTATGTTAGTGTGTGCTGGTGTGAGTGTGTGGGTTAGTGTGTGCTGGTGTGTGTGAGTGTGTGTGTGTGTGTTAGTGTGTGCTGGTGTGAGTGTGTGGGTTAGTGTGTGCTGGTGTGTGTGAGTGTGTGTTAGTGTGTGCTGGTGTGAGTGTGTGTGTTAGTGTGTGCTGGTGTGAGTGTGTGTGTTTGTGCTGGTGTGAGTGTGTGTGTGTTAGTGTGTGCTGGTGTGAGTGTGTGTGTTAGTGTGTGCTGGTGTGAGTGTGTGTGTGTTAGTGTGTGCTGGTGTGAGTGTGTGGGTTAGTGTGTGCTGGTGTGAGTGTGTGTGTTAGTGTGTGCTGGTGTGATAGTGTGGTGTGTTAGTGTGTGCTGGTGTGTGTGAGTGTGTGTGTGTTAGTGTGTGCTGGTGTGAGTGTGTGGGTTAGTGTGTGCTGGTGTGTGTGAGTGTGTGTGTGTGTGTTAGTGTGTGCTGGTGTGAGTGTGTGGGTTAGTGTGTGCTGGTGTGTGTGAGTGTGTGTTAGTGTGTCCTGGTGTGAGTGTGTGTGTTAGTGTGTGCTGGTGTGAGTGTGTGTTAGTGTGTGCTGGTGTGAGTGTGTGGGTTAGTGTGTGCTGGTGTGAGTGTGTGTGTTAGTGTGTGCTGGTGTGAGTGTGTGTTAGTGTGTGCTGGTGTGAGTGTGTGTGTTAGTGTGTGCTGGTGTGAGTGTGTGGGTTAGTGTGTGCTGGTGTGAGTGTGTGTGTTAGTGTGTGCTGGTGTGAGTGTCTGTGTGTTAGTGTGTGCTGGTGTGAGTGTGTGTGTTAGTGTGTGCTGGTGTGAGTGTGTGGGTTAGTGTGTGCTGGTGTGAGTGTGTGTGTTAGTGTGTGCTGGTGTGAGTGTGTGTGTGTTAGTGTGTGCTGGTGTGAGTGTGTGTGTTAGTGTGTGCTGGCGTGAGTGTGTGGGTTAGTGTGTGCTGGTGTGTGTGAGTGGGTTAGTGTGTGCTGGTGTGTGTGAGTGTGTGTGTGTTAGTTTGTGCTGGTGTGAGTGTGTGTGTGTTAGTGTGTGCTGGTGTGAGTGTGTGTGTGTGTTAGTGTGTGCTGTTGTGAGTGTGTGTGTTAGTGTGTGCTGGTGTGAGTGTGTGTGTGTTAGTGTGTGCTGGTGTGTGTGAGTGTGTGTGTGTTAGTGTGTGCTGGTGTGAGTGTGTGGGTTAGTGTGTGCTGGTGTGTGTGAGTGTGTGTTAGTGTGTGCTGGTGTGAGTGTGTGTGTTAGTGTGTGCTGGTGTGAGTGTGTGTTAGTGTGTGCTGGTGTGAGTGTGTGGGTTAGTGTGTGCTGGTGTGAGTGTGTGTTAGTGTGTGCTGGTGTGAGTGTGTGGGTTAGTGTGTGCTGGTGTGAGTGTGTGTGTTAGTGTGTGCTGGTGTGAGTGTGTGTGTTAGTGTGTGCTGGTGTGAGTGTGTGTGTTAGTGTGTGCTGGTGTGAGTGTCTGTGTGTTAGTGTGTGCTGGTGTGAGTGTGTGTGTGTTAGTGTGTGCTGGTGTGAGTGTGTGTGTGTTAGTGTGTGCTGGTGTGAGTGTGTGTGTTAGTGTGTGCTGGTGTGAGTGTGTGGGTTAGTGTGTGCTGGTGTGAGTGTGTGTGTTAGTTTGTGCTGGTGTGAGTGTGTGTGTGTGTTAGTGTGTGCTGTTGTGAGTGTGTGTGTTAGTGTGTGCTGGTGTGAGTGTGTGTGTGTTAGTGTGTGCTGGTGTGTGTGAGTGTGTGTGTGTTAGTGTGTGCTGGTGTGAGTGTGTGGGTTAGTGTGTGCTGGTGTGTGTGAGTGTGTGTTAGTGTGTGCTGGTGTGAGTGTGTGTGTTAGTGTGTGCTGGTGTGAGTGTGTGTTAGTGTGTGCTGGTGTGAGTGTGTGTGTTAGTGTGTGCTGGTGTGAGTGTGTGTTAGTGTGTGCTGGTGTGAGTGTGTGGGTTAGTGTGTGCTGGTGTGAGTGTGTGTGTTAGTGTGTGCTGGTGTGAGTGTGTGTGTTAGTGTGTGCTGGTGTGAGTGTGTGTGTTAGTGTGTGCTGGTGTGAGTGTGTGTGTTAGTGTGTGCTGGTGTGAGTGTCTGTGTGTTAGTGTGTGCTGGTGTGAGTGTGTGTGTGTTAGTGTGTGCTGGTGTGAGTGTGTGTGTGTTAGTGTGTGCTGGTGTGAGTGTGTGTGTTAGTGTGTGCTGGTGTGAGTGTGTGGGTTAGTGTGTGCTGGTGTGAGTGTGTGTGTTAGTTTGTGCTGGTGTGAGTGTGTGTGTGTTAGTGTGTGCTGGTGTGAGTGTGTGTGTGTGTTAGTGTGTGCTGGTGTGAGTGAGTGTGTGTTAGTGTGTGATGGTGTGAGTGTGTGGGTTAGTGTGTGCTGGTGTGAGTGTGTGTGTTAGTGTGTGCTGGCGTGAGTGTGTGGGTTAGTGTGTGCTGGTGTGTGTGAGTGTGTGTATGTTAGTGTGTGCTGGTGTGAGTGTGTGGGTTAGTGTGTGCTGGTGTGTGTGAGTGTGTGTGTGTGTGTTAGTGTGTGCTGGTGTGAGTGTGTGGGTTAGTGTGTGCTGGTGTGTGTGAGTGTGTGTTAGTGTGTGCTGGTGTGAGTGTGTGTGTTAGTGTGTGCTGGTGTGAGTGTGTGTGTTTGTGCTGGTGTGAGTGTGTGTGTGTTAGTGTGTGCTGGTGTGAGTGTGTGTGTTAGTGTGTGCTGGTGTGAGTGTGTGTGTGTGTTAGTGTGTGCTGGTGTGAGTGTGTGGGTTAGTGTGTGCTGGTGTGAGTGTGTGTGTTAGTGTGTGCTGGTGTGATAGTGTGGTGTGTTAGTGTGTGCTGGTGTGTGTGAGTGTGTGTGTGTTAGTGTGTGCTGGTGTGAGTGTGTGGGTTAGTGTGTGCTGGTGTGTGTGAGTGTGTGTGTGTGTGTTAGTGTGTGCTGGTGTGAGTGTGTGGGTTAGTGTGTGCTGGTGTGTGTGAGTGTGTGTTAGTGTGTCCTGGTGTGAGTGTGTGTGTTAGTGTGTGCTGGTGTGAGTGTGTGTTAGTGTGTGCTGGTGTGAGTGTGTGGGTTAGTGTGTGCTGGTGTGAGTGTGTGTGTTAGTGTGTGCTGGTGTGAGTGTGTGTTAGTGTGTGCTGGTGTGAGTGTGTGTGTTAGTGTGTGCTGGTGTGAGTGTGTGGGTTAGTGTGTGCTGGTGTGAGTGTGTGTGTTAGTGTGTGCTGGTGTGAGTGTCTGTGTGTTAGTGTGTGCTGGTGTGAGTGTGTGTGTGTTAGTGTGTGCTGGTGTGAGTGTGTGTGTTAGTGTGTGCTGGTGTGAGTGTGTGGGTTAGTGTGTGCTGGTGTGAGTGTGTGTGTTAGTTTGTGCTGGTGTGAGTGTGTGTGTGTTAGTGTGTGCTGGTGTGAGTGTGTGTGTGTTAGTGTGTGCTGGTGTGAGTGAGTGTGTGTTAGTGTGTGATGGTGTGAGTGTGTGGGTTAGTGTGTGCTGGTGAGTGTGAGTGTCTGTGTGTGTGTTAGTGTGTGCTGGTGTGAGTGTGTGGGTTAGTGTGTGCTGGTGTGAGTGTGTGTTAGTGTGTGCTGGTGTGAGTGTGTGGGTTAGTGTGTGCTGGTGTGAGTGTGTGTGTTAGTGTGTGCTGGTGTGAGTGTGTGTTAGTGTGTGCTGGTGTGAGTGTGTGGGTTAGTGTGTGCTGGTGTGAGTGTGTGTGTTTGTGCTGGTGTGAGTGTGTGTGTGTTAGTGTGTGCTGGTGTGAGTGTGTGTGTTAGTGTGTGCTGGTGTGAGTGTGTGTGTGTGTTAGTGTGTGCTGGTGTGAGTGTGTGGGTTAGTGTGTGCTGGTGTGAGTGTGTGTGTTAGTGTGTGCTGGTGTGAGTGTGTGTGTTAGTGTGTGCTGGTGTGAGTGTGTGTGTTAGTATGTGCTGGTGTGAGTGTGTGGGTTAGTGTGTGCTGGTGTGAGTGTGTGTGTTAGTTTGTGCTGGTGTGAGTGTGTGTGTTAGTGTGTGCTGGTGTGAGTGTGTGGGTTAGTGTGTGCTGGTGTGAGTGTGTGTTAGTTTGTGCTGGTGTGAGTGTGTGTGTGTTAGTGTGTGCTGGTGTGAGTGTGTGTGTGTTAGTGTGTGCTGGTGTGAGTGTGTGTGTTAGTGTGTGCTGGTGTGAGTGTGTGTGTGTTAGTGTGTGCTGGTGTGAGTGTGTGTGTTAGTGTGTGCTGGTGTGAGTGTGTGTGTGTGCTGGTGTGAGTGTGTGTGTTAGTGTGTGCTGGTGTGAGTGAGTGTGTGTGTGTTAGTGTGTGCTGGTGTGAGTGTGTGGGTTAGTATGTGCTGGTGTGTGTGAGTGTGTGTGTGTGTGTTAGTGTGTGCTGGTGTGAGTGTGTGTGTTAGTGTGTGCTGGTGTGAGTGTGTGTTAGTGTGTGCTGGCGTGAGTGTGTGGGTTAGTGTGTGCTGGTGTGTGTGAGTGTGTGTGTGTGTGTTAGTTTGTGCTGGTGTGAGTGTGTGTGTGTTAGTGTGTGCTGGTGTGAGTGTGTGTGTGTTAGTGTGTGCTGGTGTGAGTGTGTGTGTGTTAGTGTGTGCTGTTGTGAGTGTGTGTGTTAGTGTGTGCTGGTGTGAGTGTGTGTGTGTTAGTGTGTGCTGGTGTGTGTGACTCTGTGTGTGTAAGTGTGTGCTGGTGTGTGTGAGTGTATGTGTGTGTGTTAGTGTGTGCTGGTGTGAGTGTGTGTGTTAGTGTGTGCTGATGTGAGTGTGTGGGTTAGTGTGTGCTGGTGTGTGTGAGTGTGTGTTAGTGTGTGCTGGTGTGAGTGTGTGTTAGTGTGTGCTGGTGTGAGTGTGTGTGTTAGTGTGTGCTGGTGTGAGAGTGTGTTAGTGTGTGCTGGTGTGAGTGTGTGGGTTAGTGTGTGCTGGTGTGAGTGTGTGTGTTAGTGTGTGCTGGTGTGAGTGTGTGTTAGTGTGTGCTGGTGTGAGTGTGTGTGTTAGTGTGTGCTGGTGTGAGTGTGTGGGTTAGTGTGTGCTGGTGTGAGTGTGTGTGTTAGTGTGTGCTGGTGTGAGTGTGTGTGTGTTAGTGTGTGCTGGTGTGAGTGTGTGTGTGTTAGTGTGTGCTGGTGTGAGTGTGTGGGTTAGTGTGTGCTGGTGTGAGTGTGTGTGTTAGTTTGTGCTGGTGTGAGTGTGTGTGTGTTAGTGTGTGCTGGTGTGAGTGTGTGTGTGTTAGTGTGTGCTGGTGTGAGTGAGTGTGTGTTAGTGTGTGATGGTGTGAGTGTGTGGGTTAGTGTGTGCTGGTGTGTGTGAGTGTGTGTGTGTGTGTTAGTGTGTGCTGGTGTGAGTGTGTGGGTTAGTGTGTGCTGGTGTGAGTGTGTGTTAATGTGTGCTGGTGTGAGTGTGTGGGTTAGTGTGTGCTGGTGTGAGTGTGTGTGTTAGTGTGTGCTGGTGTGAGTGTGTGTTAGTGTGTGCTGGTGTGAGTGTGTGGGTTAGTGTGTGCTGGTGTGAGTGTGTGTGTTTGTGCTGGTGTGAGTGTGTGTGTGTTAGTGTGTGCTGGTGTGAGTGTGTGTGTTAGTGTGTGCTGGTGTGAGTGTGTGTGTGTTAGTGTGTGCTGGTGTGAGTGTGTGTGTTAGTGTGTGCTGGTGTGAGTGTGTGTGTTAGTGTGTGCTGGTGTGAGTGTGTGGGTTAGTGTGTGCTGGTGTTAGTGTGTGTGTTAGTGTGTGCTGGTGTGAGTGTGTGTTAGTGTGTGCTGGTGTGAGTGTGTGGGTTAGTGTGTGCTGGTGTGAGTGTGTGTGTTAGTTTGTGCTGGTG
>NC_051231.1:35984119-36006619 GCF_015220715.1 Pygocentrus nattereri | reverse complement strand
GGTTTAGGGTTAGGGTTAAGGATTTGGGTTTAAGGTTCATGTCAGGTTAATGTTAGGTGTTACGGTTGGGTTTTAGAGCCTAGGGTTAGCTTAAGGTTAAGATAAGGGTTGGGTTTAGGGTTAGGGTTAGGGTTAGGTTAAGGTTAAGATTAGGGTTGGGTTTAGGGTTAGGGTTAGGTTAAGGTTAGGGTTGGGTTAGGGTTAGGGTTAGGTTAAGGTTAAGATTAGGGTTGGGTTTAGGGTTAGGTTAAGGATTTGGGTTTAAGGTTAATGTCAGGTTAAGGTTAGGTGTTACGGTTGGGTTTTAGAGCCTAGGGTTAGCTTAAGGTTGAGATTAGGGTTGGGTTTAGGGTTAGGGTTAGGTTAAGGTTAAGATAATGGTTGGGTTTAGGGTTAGGTTTAGGTTAAGATTAGGGTTGGGTTTAGGGTTAGGGTTAGGTTAAGGTTAAGATTAGGGTTGGGTTTAGGGTTAGGGTTAAGGATTTGGGTTTAAGGTTAATGTCAGGTTAAGGTTAGGTGTTACGGTGGGGTTTTAGAGCCTAGGCTTATCTTAAGCTTAAGCCTAGGAATTTATTTAGGTTCATACTGCTCCCGTTGCAGTGGAACGGCTCCTGCTGGAGATTCCAGATACAGGACCACTGATTATGTTTTTCCAGATGGGTCATGGATAACCCAGCTGCTTGTTCTGTCTTTGTATGACTCTATTTTCTCACCTACAGTTGTAGTACAACGGCTCCTACTAACCCTAACCCTACCCCTAAACCTAACCCTAACCCTAACCCTTAGGTTGCGGTTAGGTTTAAGTGTTAGGGTTAGGGTAATAAAAATTATGCTTGGGTTTAGGGTTAGGGTTAGGTTAGGGTTAAGATTAGGGTTAGGGTTAGGTTAAGGTTAAGATTAGGGTTGGGTTTAGGGTTAGGGTTAGGTTAAGGTTAAGTTTAGGGTCGGGTTTAGGGTTAGGGTTAGGTTAAGATTAGGGTTGGGTTTAGGGTTAGGGTTAGGTTAAGGTTAAGATTAGGGTTTGGTTTAGGGTTAGGGTTAGCTTAAGGTTAAGATTAGGGTTGGGTTTAGGGTTAGGTTAAGGTCAAGATTAGGGTTGGGTTTAGGGTTAGGTTAAGGTTAAGATTAGGGTTGGGTTTAGGGTTAGGGTTAAGGATTTGGGTTTAAGGTTAATGTCAGATTAAGGTTAGGTGTTACGGTTGGGTTTTAGAGCCTAGGGTTAGCTTAAGGTTGCGATTACGGTTGGGTTTAGGGTTAGGGTTAGGTTAAGTTTAAGATTAGGGTTGGGTTTAGGGTTAGGGTTAGGTTAAGTTTAAGATTAGTGTTGGGTTTAGGGTTACGTTTAGGTTAAGATTAGGGTTGGGTTTAGGGTTAGGGTTAGGTTAAGGTTAAGATTAGGGTTGGGTTTAGGGTTAGGGTTATGGATTTGGGTTTAAGGTTAATGTCAGGTTAAGGTTAGGTGTTACGGTTGGGTTTTAGAGCCTAGGGTTAGCTTAAGGTTGAGATTAGGGTTGGGTTTAGGGTTAGGGTTAGGTTAAGGTTAAGATTAGGGTTGGGTTTAGGGTTAGGGTTAGGTTAAGGTTAAGATTAGGGTTGGGTTTAGGGTTAGGGTTAGGTTAAGGTTAAGATTAGTGTTGGGTTTAGGGTTAGGGTTAGGTTAAGGTTAAGGTTAGGGTTTGTTTTAGGGTTAGGATTAGCTTAAGGTTAAGATTAGGGTTGGGTTTAAGGTTAGGGTTAGGTTAAGGTTAAGATTAGGGTTGGGTTTAGGGTTAGGGTTAGGTTAAGGTTAAGGTTAGGGTTTGGTTTAGGGTTAGGATTAGCTTAAGGTTAAGATTAGGGTTGGGTTTAGGGTAAGGTTTAGGTTAAGGTTAAGATTAGGGTTTGGTTTAGGGTCAGGGTTAACTTAAGTTTAAGATTAAGGTTGGGTTTAGGGTTAGGATTAGCTTAAGGTTAAGATTAGGGTTGGGTTTAGGGTTAGGGTTAGGTTAAGGTTAAGATTACGGTATGGTTTAGGGTTAGGGTTAGGTTAAGGTTAAGATTAGGGTTGGGTTTAGGGTTAGGGTTAGGTTATCTTTAAGATTAGGGTATGGTTTAGAGTTAGGGTTATCTTAAGGTTAAGATTAGGGTTGGGTTTAGGGTTAGGGTTAGGTTAAGGTTAAGATTAGGGTTGGGTTTAGGGTTAGGGTTAGGTTAAGGTTAAGATTAGGGTTGGGTTTAGGGTTAGGGTTAGGTTAAGGTTAAGATTAGGGTTGGGTGTAGGGTTAGGGTTAAGGATTTGGGTTTAAGGTTCATGTCAGGTTAATGTTAGGTGTTACGGTTGGGTTTTAGAGCCTAGGGTTAGCTCAAGGTTAAGATTAGGTTTAGGGTTAGGTTAAGGTTAAGATTAGGGTTGGGTTTAGGGTTAGGGTTAACGATTTGGGTTTAAGGTTAATGTCAGGTTAAGGTTAGGTGTTACGGTTGGGTTTTAGAGCCTAGGGTTAGCTTAAGGTTAAGCCTAGGAGTTATTTAGGTTCATACTTCTCCCGTTGCAGTGTAACGGCTCCTGCTGGAGATTCCAGATACAGGACCACTGCTTCTGTTTTTCCAGATGGGTCAAGGATAACCCAACTGCTTGTTCTGTCTTTGTATGACTCTATTTTCTCACCTACAGTTGTAGTACAACGGCTCCTGCTGGAGATTCCAGGTACAGGATTATTGATTTTCTCTTTCCAAATGAGTCATGCTCCTCCTGTTTTTTCTCTTACAGTCCAGAAATAAAAGTGTAAATTAATCTACAAGTCTAACTCTTCCTATTTTATCTCACCTATGAGACCGGCCCTGCCGTTCTAACCTCCCTGGGTAGATTCCCAAAAAACCCAGGGTTATGGGAGTCAGAACACCCAGAGACCCAGGGAACTCCAAAAGACCCATGCATATGGGACTAAGAACACCCAGAGACCCAGGGAAATTCAAAAGACCCATGCTTATGGGACTCAGAACTCCCAAAAACCAAGGGAAATTCAAAACACCCAAGCTTATGGGAGTTAGAACACCCAGAGACCCAGGGAACTCCAAAAGACCAAGGGCTATGGGAGTCAGAACACCCACAGACCTAGGGAAATTCAAAAGACCCAGGGCTTATGGGACTAAGAACTCCCAGAGACCCAGGGAAATTCAAAAGACCCAGGCTTATGGCACTCAGAACACCCAGAGACCCAGGGAACTCCAAAAGACCCAGGCTTATGGGAGTCAGAACACCCACAGACCCAGGGAACTCCAAAAGACCCAGGGCTATGGGAGTCAGAACACCCAGAGACCTGGGGACTCCAAAAGACCCAGGCTTATGGGAGTCAGAACACTCACAGACCTAGGGAAATTCAAAAGACCCAAGCTTATGGGAGTCAGAACACCCAGAGACCCAGGAAACTCCAAAAGACCCAGGGCTATGGGAGTCAGAACACCCACATACCCAGGGAAATTCAAAAGACCCAGAGTTATGGGAGTCAGAACACCCGAGACCCGGGGTTATGGGAGTCAGAACACCCAAGACCCGGGGTTATGGGAGTCAGAACACCCAGAGACACAGGGAACTTCAAAAGACCCAGGGCTATGGGAGTCAGAACACCCAGAGACCCATGCTTATGTGACTCAGAACTCCCAGAGACCCAGGGAAATTCAAAAGACCCATGCTTATGGGAGTCAGAACACCCAGAGACCCAGGGAACTTTAAAAGACCCATGCTTATGGGAGTCAGAACACCCAGAGACCCATGCTTATGTGGCTCAGAACTCCCAGAGACCCAGGGAAATTCAAAAGACCCATGCTTATGGGAGTCAGAACACCCAGAGACCCAGGGAACTTTAAAAGACCCATGCTTATGGGAGTCAGAACACCCAGAGACCCAGGGAACTCCAAAAGACCCAGGGCTATGGGAGTCAGAACACCCAGAGACCCAGGGAACTCCAAAAGACCAAGGGCTATGGGAGTCAGAACACCCAGAGACCCATGCTTATGTGACTCAGAACTCCCAGAGACCCAGGGAAATTCAAAAGACCCATGCTTATGGGAGTCAGAACACCCAGAGACCCAGGGAACTTTAAAAGACCCATGCTTATGGGAGTCAGAACACCCAGAGACCCAGGGAACTCCAAAAGACCAAGGGCTATGGGAGTCAGAACACCCAGAGACCCAGGGAACTCCAAAAGACCCGGGGTTATGGGAGTCAGAACACCCAAGACCCGGGGTTATGGGAGTCAGAACACCCAGAGACACAGGGAACTTCAAAAGACCCAGGGCTATGGGAGTCAGAACACCCAGAGACCCATGCTTATGTGACTCAGAACTCCCAGAGACCCAGGGAAATTCAAAAGACCCATGCTTATGGGAGTCAGAACACCCAGAGACACAGGGAACTTTAAAAGACCCATGCTTATGGGAGTCAGAACACCCAGAGACCCAGGGAACTCCAAAAGACCAAGGGCTATGGGAGTCAGAACACCCAGAGACCCAGGGAACTCCAAAAGACCAAGGGCTATGGGAGTCAGAACACCCACAGACCACGGGAAATTCAAAAGACCCACGCTTATGGGAGTCAGAACACCCAGAGACCCAGGAAACTCCAAAAGACCCAGAACTATCGGAGTCAGAACTCCCAGAGACCCAGGGAACTCCAAAAGACCCAGGGCTATGGGAGTCAGAACACCCACATACCCAGGGAAATTCAAAAGACCCGGGGTTATGGGAGTCAGAACACCCAAGACCCGGGGTTATGGGAGTCAGAACACCCAGAGACACAGGGAACTTCAAAAGACCCAGGGCTATGGGAGTCAGAACACCCAGAGACCCATGCTTATGTTACTCAGAACTCCCAGAGACCCAGGGAAATTCAAAAGACCCATGCTTATGGGAGTCAGAACACCCAGAGACCCAGGGAACTTTAAAAGACCCAGGCTTATGGGAGTCAGAACACCCAGAGACCCAGGGAACTTTAAAAGACCCAGGCTTATGTGACTCAGAACTCCCAGAGACCCAGGGAAATTCAAAAGACCCATGCTTATGGGAGTCAGAACACCCAGAGACCCAGGGAACTTTAAAAGACCCATGCTTATGGGAGTCAGAACACCCAGAGACCCATGCTTATGTGGCTCAGAACTCCCAGAGACCCAGGGAAATTCAAAAGACCCATGCTTATGGGAGTCAGAACACCCAGAGACCCAGGGAACTTTAAAAGACCCATGCTTATGGGAGTCAGAACACCCAGAGACCCAGGGAACTCCAAAAGACCAAGGGCTATGGGAGTCAGAACACCCAGAGACCCAGGGAACTCCAAAAGACCAAGGGCTATGGGAGTCAGAACACCCAGAGACCCATGCTTATGTGACTCAGAACTCCCAGAGACCCAGGGAAATTCAAAAGACCCATGCTTATGGGAGTCAGAACACCCAGAGACCCAGGGAACTTTAAAAGACCCATGCTTATGGGAGTCAGAACACCCAGAGACCCAGGGAACTCCAAAAGACCCAGGGCTATGGGAGTCAGAACACCCAGAGACCCAGGGAACTCCAAAAGACCCGGGGTTATGGGAGTCAGAACACCCAAGACCCGGGGTTATGGGAGTCAGAACACCCAGAGACACAGGGAACTTCAAAAGACCCAGGGCTATGGGAGTCAGAACACCCAGAGACCCATGCTTATGTGACTCAGAACTCCCAGAGACCCAGGGAAATTCAAAAGACCCATGCTTATGGGAGTCAGAACACCCAGAGACACAGGGAACTTTAAAAGACCCATGCTTATGGGAGTCAGAACACCCAGAGACCCAGGGAACTCCAAAAGACCAAGGGCTATGGGAGTCAGAACACCCAGAGACCCAGGGAACTCCAAAAGACCAAGGGCTATGGGAGTCAGAACACCCACAGACCACGGGAAATTCAAAAGACCCACGCTTATGGGAGTCAGAACACCCAGAGACCCAGGAAACTCCAAAAGACCCAGAACTATCGGAGTCAGAACTCCCAGAGACCCAGGGAACTCCAAAAGACCCAGGGCTATGGGAGTCAGAACACCCACATACCCAGGGAAATTCAAAAGACCCGGGGTTATGGGAGTCAGAACACCCAAGACCCGGGGTTATGGGAGTCAGAACACCCAGAGACACAGGGAACTTCAAAAGACCCAGGGCTATGGGAGTCAGAACACCCAGAGACCCATGCTTATGTTACTCAGAACTCCCAGAGACCCAGGGAAATTCAAAAGACCCATGCTTATGGGAGTCAGAACACCCAGAGACCCAGGGAACTTTAAAAGACCCAGGCTTATGGGAGTCAGAACACCCAGAGACCCAGGGAACTTTAAAAGACCCAGGCTTATGTGACTCAGAACTCCCAGAGACCCAGGGAAATTCAAAAGACCCATGCTTATGGGAGTCAGAACACCCAGAGACCCAGGGAACTTTAAAAGACCCATGCTTATGGGAGTCAGAACACCCAGAGACCCATGCTTATGTGGCTCAGAACTCCCAGAGACCCAGGGAAATTCAAAAGACCCATGCTTATGGGAGTCAGAACACCCAGAGACCCAGGGAACTCCAAAAGACCCAGGCTTATGGGAGTCAGAACACCCAGAGACCCAGGGAACTCCAAAAGACCAAGGGCTATGGGAGTCAGAACACCCAGAGACCCAGGGAACTCCAAAAGACCAAGGGCTATGGGAGTCAGAACACCCAGAGACCCATGCTTATGTGACTCAGAACTCCCAGAGACCCAGGGAAATTCAAAAGACCCATGCTTATGGGAGTCAGAACACCCAGAGACCCAGGGAACTTTAAAAGACCCATGCTTATGGGAGTCAGAACACCCAGAGACCCAGGGAACTCCAAAAGACCAAGGGCTATGGGAGTCAGAACACCCAGAGACCCAGGGAACTCCAAAAGACCCGGGGTTATGGGAGTCAGAACACCCAAGACCCGGGGTTATGGGAGTCAGAACACCCAGAGACACAGGGAACTTCAAAAGACCCAGGGCTATGGGAGTCAGAACACCCAGAGACCCATGCTTATGTGACTCAGAACTCCCAGAGACCCAGGGAAATTCAAAAGACCCATGCTTATGGGAGTCAGAACACCCAGAGACACAGGGAACTTTAAAAGACCCATGCTTATGGGAGTCAGAACACCCAGAGACCCAGGGAACTCCAAAAGACCAAGGGCTATGGGAGTCAGAACACCCAGAGACCCAGGGAACTCCAAAAGACCAAGGGCTATGGGAGTCAGAACACCCACAGACCACGGGAAATTCAAAAGACCCACGCTTATGGGAGTCAGAACACCCAGAGACCCAGGAAACTCCAAAAGACCCAGAACTATCGGAGTCAGAACTCCCAGAGACCCAGGGAACTCCAAAAGACCCAGGGCTATGGGAGTCAGAACACCCACATACCCAGGGAAATTCAAAAGACCCGGGGTTATGGGAGTCAGAACACCCAAGACCCGGGGTTATGGGAGTCAGAACACCCAGAGACACAGGGAACTTCAAAAGACCCAGGGCTATGGGAGTCAGAACACCCAGAGACCCATGCTTATGTTACTCAGAACTCCCAGAGACCCAGGGAAATTCAAAAGACCCATGCTTATGGGAGTCAGAACACCCAGAGACCCAGGGAACTTTAAAAGACCCAGGCTTATGGGAGTCAGAACACCCAGAGACCCAGGGAACTTTAAAAGACCCAGGCTTATGTGACTCAGAACTCCCAGAGGCCCAGGGAACTTTAAAAGACCCATGATTATGGGACTCAGAACTCCCAGGGGCCCAGGGAACTTTAAAAGACCCATGCTTATGGGAGTCAGAACACCCAGAGACCCAGGGAACTCCAAAAGACCAAGGGCTATGGGAGTCAGAACACCCAGAGACCCAGGGAACTCCAAAAGACCAAGGGCTATGGGAGTCAGAACACCCACAGACCACGGGAAATTCAAAAGACCCAAGCTTATGGGAGTCAGAACACCCAGAGACCCAGGAAACTCCAAAAGACCCAGAACTATCGGAGTCAGAACTCCCAGAGACCCAGGGAACTCCAAAAGACCCAGGGCTATGGGAGTCAGAACACCCACATACCCAGGGAAATTCAAAAGACCCGGGGTTATGGGAGTCAGAACACCCAAGACCCGGGGTTATGGGAGTCAGAACACCCAGAGACACAGGGAACTTCAAAAGACCCAGGGCTATGGGAGTCAGAACACCCAGAGACCCATGCTTATGTTACTCAGAACTCCCAGAGACCCAGGGAAATTCAAAAGACCCATGCTTATGGGAGTCAGAACACCCAGAGACCCAGGGAACTTTAAAAGACCCAGGCTTATGGGAGTCAGAACACCCAGAGACCCAGGGAACTTTAAAAGACCCAGGCTTATGTGACTCAGAACTCCCAGAGGCCCAGGGAACTTTAAAAGACCCATGATTATGGGACTCAGAACTCCCAGGGGCCCAGGGAACTTTAAAAGACCCATGCTTATGGGAGTCAGAACACCCAGAGACCCATGGAAATTAAAAAGACCCATGATTATGGGACTCAGAACTCCCAGAGGCGCAGGGGACTTTAAAAGACCCATGATTATGGGACTCAGAACTCCCAGGGGCCCAGGGAACTTTAAAAGACCCATGATTATGGGAGTCAGAACACCCAGAGACCCATGGAAGTTAAAAAGACCCATGATTATGGGACTCAGAACTCCCAGAGACCCAGGGAACTTTAAAAGACCCATGATTATGGGACTCAGAACTCCCAGAGACCCATTAACTCGCTAAAAACCCCGCTTCTCTAGCTTCCTCCAGGCCCGAGATCCACAATGCCCAGGGACCGGTACACCAAAATACGCTACCCCATTAATACACGCCTTTCTCGGCCTTCAATAATCAAAACATCCGGGGAAAAGACCCAACACCAACCCAGCGCACCTCACGAACCTATCGCTATGGAAGTCACAACATCCAGAGGCCCGGGGAGATTCGAAAGACCCAGCGGCTTCGGGGCTCTGCGGCTCCGCAGCTCCACAGGGGAGATTCGAAAGACCCAGCGCATGGAAGTCACGACATCCAGAGACCCATGGGAACTTCGAAAGACCCAGCACATGGAAGTCATGACATCCAGAGGCCCAGGGAGATTCGAAAGACCCAGCGGCTTCGGGGCTACGCGGCTCCACAGCTCCGTGGCTCCGTTGCTTTGCAGGGGAGATTCGAAAGACCCAGCGCATGGAAGTCACGACATCCAGAGACCCATGGGAACTTCGAAAGACCCAGCGCATGGAAGTCATGACATCCAGAGGCCCAGGGAGATTCGAAAGACCCAGCGGCTTCGGGGCTACGCGGCTCCGTGGCTTTGCATGGGAGATTCGAAAGACCCAACACATGGAAGTCACAACATCCAGAGGCCCGGGGAGATTCGAAAGACCCCGCGCATGGAAGTCACGACATCCAGAGACCCATGGGAACTTCGAAAGACCCAGCGCATGGAAGTCATGACATCCAGAGGCCCAGGGAGATTCGAAAGACCCTGCGGCTTCGGGGCTACGCGGCTACGCGGCTCCGTGGCTTTGCAGGGGAGATTCGAAAGACCCAACACATGGAAGTCACAACATCCAGAGGCCCGGGGAGATTCGAAAGACCCAGCGCATGGAAGTCACGACATCCAGAGGCCCAGGGAGATTCAAAAGACCCATCGGCTTCGGGGCTCCGCGGCTCCGTGGCTTCGTAGGGGAGATTCGAAAGACCCAGCGCTACGGAGGTCGTAACTTCCATAGCTCCGGGGAACTTAGAAGACCCAGCGTGCAACTTAAAGAAAAACGACTACGTTTTTATGGTCTCCCAGAGGCACAAGCACATCAATTTCTCTAAGTCCAGAGGCTTTATTCTGTTTTTTTTACTAAGTTTTTATGGTATCCCAATGTTCTCTGCGAGTCAAAAGACCCCCGTTGGCCACTGGGAGACCCAATAGAAACAAAGACCCGGGGAACTTCGAAACACCCATCGCTATGGAAGTCACAACATCCAGAGGCCCGGGGAGATTCGAAAGACCCAGCACATGGAAGTCACAACATCCAGAGGCCCAGGGAGATTCGAAAGACCCAGCGGCTTCGGGGCTCCGCGGCTCCGTGGCTCCATGGCTTTGCAGGGGAGATTCGAAAGACCCAGCGCATGGAAGTCACCGTGGCGGAACGGTTAGCGCTCCAGACTAAGGACCTAGCGATCCGGGTTCGGAACCCGGGGCAGTGGGCGTTTTATTTTTGGCTGGAATTTAACATGGAGCTCCGGAGCTCCGAAGCTCCGACCATCCACAACTTTCCCCGTTACTTCCAGCCTGTTGTAGCGTAATGGGGCAGCGCTCTTGGGTCTCAGCTCAGCGACCCGAGTTCGAAACTCGGTGGGGTCCTGGTATTTTGCGGAATTTACGAAGCTAATTGCTTCCTCCCTTCTTTCCCCTAACCATAACCTCTCTACCCCTAACCCAACTTTAACCTCTGACCCTAACCCTAACCTTAACCTCTGACCCTAACTCCTAACCCTAAATTAACCTTTATACCCAAAAAAGATGACCTTTCACCCTAAACCTCTAAATCTAAACCCTAAAATAATTTAACCCAACTAATTTCTCTTTTTTAAAAAAATATATATGGCCTATTTCAATTCATCTCAGTATACTGCATATTAGGCTTTAGATGGGATTTGGGGGATTTGGTCTGTGCTTGGGGACTTATGGTAGGCCAGATGACCTTAGGCCTGACCAGGACTCCTGGACTGGTCTGGGGCATCGCATAATCTGGATTTTCAACCCAGAATCTTAAACCTAACCCTAACCCTAACCCGGAGGAAGTCTGGGGTTGAATTATGAATATAATTCTTAGTCCCTTGTGGCCATAGCCCGAAATCCTAAATACCCTAACCCTAACCCTAACCCTAAACCCTAACCCTAAACCCTAATCTTAACCCTAAACTCTAACCCTGGTTGTATTTTGAGTGACTTGTGAAAAGACTCAAACTTGACTGAGTCACAAGTCACTCAAGTCAGTCAATCAAGTCAAATTTGATCACAAGTATTCAATTCAACTTTATTGTCATTGTCCTAATACACGTTTGTACTGTACAACTAAACGCTGTCAGGCTAAAACTTCCGTTGCAGTGATGGATAATGGACGTGGGACAAAAGTGCAAGGATAATAGACAAAGCACAAGACAAGGTGCACAGACAATAGAGAATAAATACAATACAAGGAATATGAATATGTGCATGTACAAGTGCAAGCATGTTCATGAAGGCAGAGAAGTAATTTTACATGCAAACTAAGTTACTGTATTGAGCAAACTGTAATCAATATGTAATCTAACAATTGCGATTAGATGTTTGTGCATATTAATGAGAGAGTACAGTATGTTTAGGTGTAGTCTGTTGAGGTAGACCAGGTCTGGTGTTTGTAAATAGCATCACATATGTCATGTTAACAAAGCATAGAGTGCAAGTAATAAGCATAGACGGGTGGTGTTCAGCTAGTTAATAAAGTACACAGCTGTAAGAAGTGATTTGAACAGCTCTGATAAAAAAACTAACTGTGCCTATGTCTCGTTTGAGGCCATCATGACTGGACGAAGACCCTCTAAGTGGCTGGAAAACTATAGAAATCCAAAAGGTGACCTGGTAATGTCCTACATAGAGGATGAAGGAGACATTGACCTTGTGTTTGGCTACCTAAACAGTCTACTTCAGAAAACAAAGTCAAATTTACCTGGGATGTTCTCATGCCAGGGGTATTTGTTTGTTTGTTCAATTAGAATGGCTGACGAAGCTGGTCTACTGAATGAAAAGATTTTTGTTTGTGGTTCTAATAGCGTGTTTTCTGAAAGGCCATTATTGAAGCGTTGATCCAGACGGAAGGACTTTCCTCTCCAAAAGCAGAACAGAAATTCCTCGATGGTCCAGTATACACGCAGAGGTAAGTAAAAAATTTCTGTTACCGCTGTTAAATAACTACTATGAAATATGAACTAAATAAATGTTAATGATCTGTTGCTTAGTTGAAGTTATATATTCCTTAACATTCCATATGGCTTTAGTGAAAGAGAAGAATTTGACATCTGGATTTCGGAGAGCATGTTGAAGGAGGGAAAGCACTACTAAGGAAATGGAAGCTTTGGAAGTACAGAATCCTCACCACATGGTGCTGTGGTGTGTGTTTTGTTGTTTGGTTTGGTGTGTGTGTTTTATTATGAATTAACTATTTTTGTGACATTTGGAAAAAAAATATATATATAAAATGAACGCTATTGTGGAGTCTTTCTCATTCATTTCTACAACATTTTATGGGCAGCAGCTGACGAGAAGCAAAAAGGGGGATACAGATACAAAATCTGAGAGAACGTTGTTTATCTAGAGCCCTACTGACAGATAACCAATTTGGTTACAACTTATCATGTATGATCAAAAGTATGGAATATTTAGGGAGTATGAGTAATATGTTGCAATGGCTGCGATGGACTGGCGCCGTGTCCAGGGGGTATTCCTGCCTTGCGCCCAATGATTCCATGTAGGCTCCGGACCCACCACAACCCTGGCCAGGAAGAAGCAGATAAAAAGATGGCTGGACAGATGGGTGTTGTAATGGGTATTACACAAGATGATGCTATCAGATATAAACTGGGAAATATGACCACAGTAACATGGTATATAGAGCTTTTTCCTAAGTTAGGAAGGTCTATACATTAACCGTCTACCGATCTATCAATTATCCTTCACAAAAGACTTCTTAATCATTCAAATATATATCCGGTGGTGGTCAAAGTACGCAAATCATGTACTTGAGTTGAAGTAGAGATACTCAAGGTAAAATATTACTCCAGTAAAGTGAAAGCACGCCCTTTAGACCTTGAGTAAAAATACAAAAGTGTTACTCTAATATCTCAATTAAGTACTTAAAGATGAATTATGGCCTTATTTCCTGTTATCAATTTTATAACAACTGCTTTTAGGTGAAAGTCCTCCAGCGTCTCTCTTGGTAAACCAGTCTTTTAATAGAACGTCATTAATTAGTGACGCTGACGTCTAATAAAATTAGCATAAGCACAAAACACTGAAGGTAAACAGTTTCCATCAGGGAGAACCGAGTGGCTCTGAAATCACTTTTTACACACAAGCAAAGTTTCAGTTTAAGATTTATTTACAACTTAGTTCCAAGTTTAAGTTGAATAAAAACTGGCTTTAAACTCAGGATCAAAGATGAGCTCCTTTACTATGTTGATCTGTAGGCGTCTGTTCATAAACATAAACCAGCCCAAACTCATTTACTATAAAATGAAACGGTGTTTGTAGGAATTCAGAAAAAAGCCGCGTCAGTCACGACTGCATATGTGGACGCATTTCTATAGCGTGTTGGTGTCCCGCTATAGTCAGGAGGAATATGTTCTATAAGTTCACTAATGCTCTGATGTGTGATGGTCAGTCAGTGTGGGCGTTGACCCCATCCTGCCTTTCCTGCCCAACTGACCTAAAAGCTTGTACGCATGCGCACATCAGACAAAAGGAGCGACAGGTTTCACACAATCGTGGAGTAAAAAATAAGATATGAGACTTTGAAATGTAGTGGAGTGAAAGTAAAAAGTCGCACACAACAGAAACACTTCAGTAAAGACAGATGAAAAAGTCCAGTAGTGAATGACATGTCTGGATCTGAAATAAGAAATGAGCTGATATTTAAGGCGAGCTTCAAACTATCTTCCCAACTCCGCGTGTCTCAACAGTGTGGAACGCCTTTTTGCACTTTCCTTCAAACCATTGGCTGATGCATAAAATCAGTCACAGGCCATTCACTCTTGTGATTGGCCAATGCAAGTTTTGATTGACAGTTGATCTCTGTTATATTATTCGCTGATGCAAGAAATGATTGACAGTGTCTCCGCCCATTCGTTACGCCCACTGGTTCTCCGGGCTGCCGACACACTTGGCGACAGCTCCGGGCCGCAAACGTGTTCTCGCGATATTTGCGGGATCTCCGTTAGCGGAGGTGGAATTAGCGCCTCGCTCTCGCGAGATTTCCTTGTGTGTATGTAGGAAGCTAAGATGGAGGGTAACGGAGCTCCGGGGAACAACAAACAGAAACCGAGTTTACCGAAAACCAGAGGCGAGTTTATCCGCAACCAGAGGAAGGATTCTGAGGTAAGAACCTGCAGTTTGTATCTGCAGAGGAATTTTCGGATTAATGATGGTCAGAAAGCCGTGGGAGGGTAGTTAGCATAGGCTGCTAATCCTTTCACCGAGCTGCAGTTCGCTTTCCCTTCGAATTTTCCGTTCCACCTTAAATGGGCCATCAGTTATTATTAGAAGGATTCAGGGACATAATGTAGCAGCTGCAGTGTTTAAGGAGGAACGGAAAGATGAGCTGAAAGCTGGCTAATTAGAGGAAAACGTCCCTGTAGTGTTTTAAACATTATTGGACTTTATTAGACGCCGTTGATTCTGCCGCATTGATGCTGCTTTAGCAGTAAAATTACTGTGTGAGGTGTAAATCAGAGGTTCAGAGGGTTTGGTGTGAAACGGTTCAGACGTCTTTACAGTGGTGGTGATGGGAACCAGGCGTCGCCATGACTACAACACAGATATAGACACTTTATTTACCATCCAGAACCACCAGAGAACCTACACGAGTCTTCTGAGCTTATATGGAATGTTGATGATGGAAAATAGTGGAAAATCAGGAATAATGAGTTTTCTTTGGGGACTATTTTGCCGCACAGCGCCCTGCATGTCTCCCTCCACCATGAATGGAGTTGAAGTTCTCTAAACTCTCATAAAACAGCGTCTCAGTCATCAGGCAGTGAATTCAGAACCAGCTCATGTAGGAACTTTCTGTAGGAGCTTTTAGAGGGACGTCTGGTTCCCATCACCACCACTGTGAGCAGCTCTGACTCTGTACGTCTATCTAGAATGTTATTTCGTGTTTAAAATGCAAACTATCTTTACACATCAAATAGAAAATCTCTGTCTAGGTGGATCTAAATAATCCAGTTTTCCATGAGTTTAGACCAGTGAGGGAGATTTCAGGGTTATATGCTGCTGCGTTTTTGTGTTTCAGGGTTTTTCTGAAGCTCCTGATCTGGAGTTTGAATACGCCGACTCAGACAAATGGGCTGCAGAATTATCAGGTGAGAAAATCCTTCTGATGAATGTCAGAGCGCAGATCTCTGATTCCTGAACAGCTGCAGCACCTTAACCTCTTCAGCTCCTCGAGACCACCGGTGGGTCCAAACCCACTTGGTCATGTTCTTCATAACTTTCATACTCCATAAGCTCCATTCAGAAGCTGGGCGTCGTGTGAGGCTGTAGCTCTTCTCTCCAGTCTAATAGACGGTGATGTCATTTTAAACCTTTATAATAAAAGAAGCTGAACTCAGTTTGTTTTTCTACTGAAAGTCGAGCCGTTTTTCCCCAAATCTGGGCTCTAAACTATAAACAGACGGCGTCTCTTCAGTGATCTGCTCTGGAAACATCACTGGAAACAACACAAAGAGCGGCGCAGATTTTTGGCTTTCAGCAGTAAATCGTAAGCGTATGGAGATGTGGAGATCAGAAAACACACGTTCTGTTAATCTGAGGAGCTTTTACAAAAATAATAAATAATTTGCATTTATTTCATGCAGTTACTGAATAAAATGTTGCACAGTGATTATTACTCAGCGTTTCTTCTACTGCCCGTTAAAAAGAACTGATCATGCTGTCACTTCAAAGATATAGTTTTCAGTTTTTTCAAGTTCTCACGCTATTGACGATGCACTCAGAGAAGCGCTGTGACATAGTCCATCACTGGCAATATGTCAAAAATATAATGTCAAGATACTATAAGAAGTTTTAACATTGTTTATCTTTCCCTGATGGGTTGGAACTGACAGAGTTAAAAAAAATCTAATAAAAATCTCTGAATTCACTGATTAATATTCAGTACTTTAAGCACTGAGCTGCACTACATTTGATTGAACGGGATTAATTAGACTCTCTTTGTACTTAAACATGCAGCTGGTCAGTGTTTTGAATACTGTCAACAATGAGCTCAGAACAGCTTTGCGATGTAGTTTATCACAACAGCGTTAAAGTGTCATCACATTGCTTCAGCTGAGACCTGCGCATTTTGTTGGACTACTTCAGTTGTTTAGTGGTCGGGATGTGAAGCATTCACACCTGTGAAAAACTCTGGATTAAAGAGAAGGTTTGACGGGTCTGGACCAAACGGGCCTTTAAAGATAACCAACTGCAGGAGACTTTATTTCTCTCTTTCATCTGTTTCTTTAGTTAATGTGGCCTAAAATCCTCAAAGAGACCTCACTGTTATACAATGACCGCTGTGTTGTCCTGTTTAGAGCTGTACAGCTACACGGAGGGTCCGGAGTTCCAGCTGAACAGGAAGTGCTTTGAGGAGGACTTTCAAACACATGGTGAGATGAACTGACACCATCACATCATTAATATAGTACTTTATAAGGTTCATATGATCCACACAGTCGCTCTGACAGACTGTAATACACTACAGGAAGCGTAGGGGGCGATACGGCTTCTACTGTTTCATTTAAAAAGCTCTATAATGTTCATATGATCCACACAGTCGCTCTGACAGACTGTAATACACTACAGGAAGCGTAGGGGGCGATACGGCTTCTACTGTTTCATTTAAAAAGCTCTATAATGTTCATATGATCCACACAGTCGCTCTGACAGACTGTAATACACTACAGGAAGCGTAGGGGGCGATACGGCTTCTACTCTTTCATTTAAAAAGCTCTATAATGTTCATATGATCCACACAGTCGCTCTGACAGACTGTAATACATTACAGGAAGCGTAGGGGGCGATACGGCTTCTACTGTTTCATTTAAAAAGCTCTATAATGTTCATATGATCCACACAGTCGCTCTGACAGACTGTAATACACTACAGGAAGCGTAGGGGGCGATACGGCTTCTACTGTTTCATTTAAAAAGCTCTATAATGTTCATATGATCCACACAGTCGCTCTGACAGACTGTAATACACTACAGGAAGCGTAGGGGGCGATACTGCTTCTACTGTTTCATTTAAAAAGCTCTATAATGTTCATATGATCCACACAGTCGCTCTGACAGACTGTAATACACTACAGGAAGCGTAGGAGGCGATACGGCTTCTACTGTTTCATTTAAAAAGCTCTATAATGTTCATATGATCCACACAGTCGCTCTGACAGACTGTAATACATTACAGGAAGCGTAGGGGGCGATACGGCTTCTACTGTTTCATTTAAAAAGCTCTATAATGTTCATATGATCCACACAGTCGCTCTGACAGACTGTAATACACTACAGGAAGCGTAGGGGGCGATACGGCTTCTACTGTTTCATTTAAAAAGCTCTATAATGTTCATATGATCCACACAGTCGCTCTGACAGACTGTAATACACTACAGGAAGCGTAGGGGGCGATACGGCTTCTACTGTTTCATTTAAAAAGCTCTATAATGTTCATATGATCCACACAGTCGCTCTGACAGACTGTAATACACTACAGGAAGCGTAGGGGGCGATACGGCTTCTACTGCTTCATATAAAAAGCTCTATAATGTTCATATGATCCACACAGTCGCTCTGACAGACTGTAATACACTACAGGAAGCGTAGCGGGCGATACTGCTTCTACTGTTTCATTTAAAAAGCTCTATAATGTTCATATGATCCACACAGTCGCTCTGACAGACTGTAATACACTACAGGAAGCGTAGGGGGCGATACGGCTTCTACTGCTTCATATAAAAAGCTCTATAATGTTCATATGATCCACACAGTCGCTCTGACAGACTGTCATGATTGAATTGTGTGTAATGAGAGTAATAAGTGTAAGGTGTGTAGTGAGTGTGTAATAAGCACGTAATAAAAGTGTAATGTACCTGTTGTGGGTTAGTGGGTGATAAGCGGTGGGTCGATCTGGACGCTGTGCAACATCGAGCTCATGCCATGCGTCTACTGGACGGACTGGACGTGACCGGCCGAGAGAAGAGGCTGAGGGTTGCCAGGGCCATCTTGTACATGGCACAAGGTACTCGCTCACACAGCTGGTCAGTTTAACTGATATCGGCCTCTGTTTCTGGTGCTGATGGAGCTGCGTTTGTGTTTCAGGCACGTTTGCCGAGTGCGGCTCAGAGGCTGAAATGCAGCACTGGATCAGATACAATGTGTTTCTGCTGCTTGGCGTAGGAACGTTCTCCGCACTCGTGGAGCTTCTCAACATGGAGATAGAGTAATCATCATTGTCATCTTGGACAGTATTTTGCAACTGTTTTAGGCACCTAAACACATTTAAAATGATTTATCTGGGCAGTTAGTCTGTTTTTCTCTTTAAACCAACAATGTTAGAATAAATAAACAGTAAAAAGTAACAAGAGTTTGAAAAAACCTAAGAGATGTTCAGTGACCTGCTTTCAAGAACGCAGGTTTGGTTCCCGCCTGGCCATCAGAGTTACTAAGGTCCTTCAGCAGCGCCTGATTTAATTTAATGAAATATTGATTAGATAGATCTGCTAACTACAAATAACAAAGTATATAAAGTTTTTTTATTGTATTAATTTTATGGGCATGTATCTAACATTGTTTTTCTTGCTTACTGGTAAGATAAACAACTTTAAATATAAGTATCTTAGTTGCTTAAAACATTTGCGCAGTATCACATTCCACTCAAACACCACCTGATTTTTAGCTAGTGTTTATCAGAGTCCTCTGTTCTGTACAGTGATGACCGCTAGGTATGAAAATGGTTAAAGTTGTCTGTGTGTTTGTGTCTCAGCAACAGTGCAGCATGCAGCAGTGCAGTAAGGAAACCAGCCATCTCCCTCGCTGACAGCACAGACCTGAGGTACCGCACACTAACCACACAAACGCTAACATCACAGGCTAACCGCTAACACTAAACTCAGTCTGAGTGATCCAAGCAACACGACCGTTCATCTCTGTTGTGCCTGGTTTGGCCTGATCTGCTCACCGTGTTGCTCCACAGCATAATCAGCTGAAAGAGCATATTCAGTGAGGCTATAAGCTGCAGATCAGCAAAACCACAGAAAACACACACATCCCACTGACACACATCCCAGTGACCCCCCACTTACACATCATACTGAACCCCACTTACACATCCCAGTGACCCCCCACTTACACATCATACTGAACCCCACTTACACATCGCACTGACCCCCCCTACACATCGCACTGACCCCCCCTACACATCCCAGTGGACCCCCCCCCCCACTTACACATCATACTGAACCCCACTTACATATTGCACTGACCCCCTTTTACACATCCCACTGACTCACCCCTACACATCCCACTGACCTCCTTTACACGGCACCCTGATCCCCCCCCCCTCACACGGCACCCTGATCCCCCCTCACATGTCACCCTGATCCACCCCATCACACAAATCCCCCTCACACGTCACCCTGATCCCCCCCCCCCCACGCGGCACCCTGACCCCCCCCCCCCTCACACGGCACCCTGATCCCCCCGCCTCACACGGCACCCTGATCCCCCCCCCTCACACGGCACCCTCATCCCCCCCCCCCCCCTCACACGGCACCCTGATTCCCCCCCCCCCCCCACGGCACCCTGATCCCCCCTTCACACGGCACCCTGACGCCCCCTCAAACGGCACCCTGATGCCCCCCTCACACGTCACCCTGATGCCCCCCCTCACATGTCACCCTGAACCCCAACCCCCCCCCCCCCCCCCCCCCCCCCCACGGCACCTTGACCCCCCCCCCCCCCCCACGGCACCCTGATCCCCCCCTCACACGGCACCCTGATCCCCCCCTCACACATCACACTAATCCACCTCACACGGCACCCTGATCCCCCCCTCACACGGCACCCTGATCCCCTCCTCACACGGCACCCTGATCCCCCCCTCACACGGCACCCTGATCCCCCCCTCACACGGCACCCTGATCCACCCCATCACACAAATCCCCCTCAAACGTCACCCTGACCCACCCCATCACACAAATCCCCCTCAAACGTCACCCTGACCCCCCCTCAAACGTCACCCTGACCCCCCCTCAAACGTCACCCTGATCCCCCCTCACATGTCACCCTGATCCACCCCATCACACTAATCCCCACCTCACACATCACCCTGATTTCCCTCCACGTCACCCTGATTGCCCTCACACCTCACCCTGACCCCCCACGTCACACTGAGCTCCCCCTCACACATCACACTGACGCCCTCCTCACACGTCACACTAATCCTCTTTACTCATCACACTGAACCCCCCCACCTGTGCACCTTTAGTCTAGTAACGCTCACCTGCTCACATGTTTCAATTCTCTTTGAAGTGTGTTTTCATTGTGCGTGTGTTTGTGGGTGCATGCGTTCAGGGTGCTGTTGAATATCATGTATCTGATTGTGGAGACGATTCAGCAGGAAGACCCTGCAGACCCTCCAGAGTGGAGAGCTTCCAGAGAAACCTTCAGAACAGAGCTGGGTGAGTGTGTAATACAGTACAAATACATATAAATACATAAACACACGCATACATACTTATATACTCATATATACACACAAACTCACTCAAAAACAGAGTTCTGAGTTCAGCTCTGCTCCTTTTCTCTCTGTATCAGTGACTGTGTTTCTATCAGTATCTGAGCTCAGGACCGTCTCTCTCTCTAACCTACTGGTCACTAGCAGAGAGACTTTCTCTAGAGTGACGAAGCTCTTCCTGTAAGTCGCTCTGGATCAGAGCATCTGCTAAATTCTGTAAATATATGAGTGTGTGTGTGTGTGTGTACACTCACTGGCCACTTTGTTAGGTACACCTTGCTAGTAAAAGGTTGGACCCCCTTTTGCCTTCAGAGCTGCCTTAACTCTTTGTGGCACACTTTCAATAAGTGGTTGGAAACGTTCCTCAGAGATTTTGGTCTATGTTGATATGACAGCGTCACGCAGTAGCTGCAGATTTGTCAGCTGCACATCTATGATGCGAATCTCCTGTTCCACCACATCCCAAAGGTGCTCTATTGGATTGAGATCTGGTGACTGTGGAGGCCACTGGAGTGCAGTGAACTCAATGTCATGTTCAAGAAACCAGCTGAAGATGATATGAGCTTTGTGACGTGGTGCATTATCCTGCTGGAAGCAGCCATCAGAAGATGGGTACACTGTGGTCATAAAGGGATGGACATGGTCAGCAACAGTACTCAGCTGCGGCATTTAAACGATGCTCAGTTGGTACTAAGGGGCCCAAAGTGTGCCAAGAAAATATCCCCCACACCATCACACCAGCCTGAACCGCTGATACAACACAGGATGGATCCATGCTTTCATGCAGTTTACGGCAAATTCTGACCCCACCATCATGAATGTCGCAGCTGAAATCGATACTCGTCAGACCAGGCAGCATTTTTCTAATCTTCTGTTGTCCGATTTCGGTTGGTGATGGGCCGATCCAGTGTTTTTCAGTTCCGATCCGTTCCGATACAGATATAAGAGCTCTTTAGTTTATTATTATTGGTACTATGTTTAAGGTTACATAATGAGGCTTAAAAGACACAGCACTTAGAGTACACACATGCATTTAATATAAATGCATTCCAAAGGCACACAAACACAGTAGTTTTCTTTCATATCAAATATTTAAAACACAAAACTGAAATAAACATCTTATGTATCAAAAACCTTTGTAGTATGTTAAATACAGCAATATGACTGACTGCATGATCTAAACAGGTCAAGTATTGGGGCAACTGCAGCAGCAACAACTGTGGAAGGATTTCAAATTAAAACTTTGAAAAAAGTGAGCAAAAATAAAAGTAAATACTTTCCCAGTTTAAAAGTGCTTTGTCAGTTAACGTCTGTAAGAGGCAGCAAAGAGGAAAAGCACCAGCTGTAATGTTTTCTGTCAAGTTAAATATTTCAGGTGCAAAGCTAAAATAAACATCTTTATTATCAAAAAACTTTTGTTATATGTTAATCAATAAAGAATTTTCTGCATCGTCTAAACAGTTCAATTATTAAGAAAATTGTATCAGCAGCAGCAGCAACTTCAACAAGATTTCAGAAGGTTGAAATAACGTGCAGGTTTTGGAGTAAATTAGTTGCGTTATAAGATGCTGGGGTAGTTCCACCCCTTGGGACATCCACCATACAAATACTACATGTAGCCTTTTTGCTGTTCGGCGTTTCCAAAGAGAAAAACCTCCACACAACAGACATTTTTCAGCCAGCTGCAGACTGAGGCTGCTGGGGTTCAAGGTAAACTGTGGAACTGGAATCCGGAACACTGGTGCGTTTCGTGTTAACGTGCAGCTTCCTGAAACTCCAGTGTCGAAGCTGGAACAGAATCACAGTAATGATCAATCAGCTGTAGTGATTGATTAGTTCAGGTTTGTTGAGTTCACAGATGCTGATTTTTTCTGATTTCTTCTGACTCTGTGTGTGTGTGTGTGTGTGTGTGTGTGTGTGTGTGTGTGTGTG
>NC_051231.1:35969119-35976619 GCF_015220715.1 Pygocentrus nattereri | reverse complement strand
ACGCGCTGCGGCAGACCGACAGAGAAAAGCACTCGCCGCAGCAGACCGACAGAGTAAAGCACGCGCTGCGGCAGACCGACAGAGAAAAGCACGCGCTGCGGCAGACCGACAGAGTAAAGCACGCGCTGCGGCAGACCGACAGAGAAAAGCACGCGCTGCGGCAGACCGGCAGAGTAAAGCGCTCGCTGCGGCAGACCGGCAGAGTAAAGCGCTCGCCGCGGCAGACCGGCAGAGTAAAGCGCTCGCCGCGGCAGACCGGCAGAGTAAAGCACTCGCCGCAGCAGACCGGCAGAGTAAAGAACGCGCTGCGGCAGACCGACAGAGTAAAGCGCTCGCCGCGGCAGACCGGCAGAGTAAAGCGCTCGCCGCAGCAGATCGGCAGAGTAAAGCGCTCGCCGCAGCAGACCGGCAGAGAGTAAAGCACTCGCCGCAGCAGACCGGCAGAGTAAAGCACTCGCTGCAGCAGACCGGCAGAGTAAAGCACTCGCTGCAGCAGACCGGTAGAATGACTAAAGGTAGAATATGTTGTTACATTAAAAAAGTTTCTGCTTTCATAACGTATTATTTTGCTCAAACGATCCATATCAACCCATTTAATCTGGACTTGCTCAAGATCACTTCCCTTTTGGAATGTGGTGATGGGGGAGAGAACGGCTGTGGACAGGTAGTGCTGCTTTTCACTGCTTCGGCATTTGTATCCAAGGAAAATATTAAAAGCAATAAACGGATCAAGCTGCTGACCATCCTGCAAACCTGAACACAGAAAAGTAATGTATGGTAAACCAGTGATGAGGAGCTCCTCCTCCACCGGTCCTGAGTGCAGACTCCAATATTCGGGGTGAGTAAAAACTCTGAAATGCAGATTTCACTGACCTTGCAACATTACTGTAAAATAGAGAAACGGCACAAACTTTTGCTTTTACATCCTTTATTGACACTTTATTACAGCTTTTAAACTCAATCATAAGGTGGAGTGCAGTGTGTGGGTGTCTGTGTTTCTAATATGAATCACAACACACACATTTCTCAGCAGCTGCAGCGTCATAATTTGAACTATAACATTATTATTATTTAAATCTGTAATCTTACACAGTGAATAAACTTCATTAAAGCACTTTCACATTCAGTTCATTAGTTAGAGACATCAATATACTCGTCTTATTTTCTTCACATTCGTTTTGTTTTTCAGGACGTATGAAAACAGAATCACACTTTCAGTGAAACATGAAATGTTTATAACAACTCGGAGACCCTGAACGATTCAGAGCAGTTACACGTTACACACACATCACTGTGTCACTGTAACACACACGCACTAAATACACTGACTGATAATCACATTAACTCTGACCATCAAGACTATGGCTTTATAAACATCTTAATAGTCTTTAGTGCTGTGTGTGTGAGTGTGAGAGTGTGTGTGACACCAGGTGAGGGAGCCGCTGAACTCAGTTCAGTAAGAGTTCTTTTATTCTGTCAGTGTTGTTGTTAAACCCCTTAAATGGTGAAAGCCCAAAGTTTTCTTATACGCTTCTATAATGTAAGAGCAGCTCAGCCAGTTTGTGCTCAGGTCCCTGTACGAAGACTGAGACCTGAAGGGCTTAGACTGATCTCAGCCTGCTGGTTCATCTTTGTGCCTGAAAATCTAGCAGCGTTGTCAAGTCTTTAATTTCAGTGGATTATCTGCTCTGCTGCCTTCTACCTAAACCCCTGAGCCCTTAACCTTTAACCCCTAAACCCCTAAACCCTTAAACCCTTAAACCCTACTCCATGAGCCCTTAACCCTTAAACACTACACTCTGAACCCTTAAAGTTAAGTGATACTTTTTTGATCCCACAAACGGGGAAATTCCACCTCCGCATTTAACCCATCCGTGAAGTGAAACACCACACACACACTAGGGGGCAGTGAGCACACTTGCCCGGAGCGGTGGGCAGCCCTATCCACGGTGCCTGGGGAGCAGTTGGGGTTTAGGTGTCTTGCTCAAGGACACCTCAGTCATGGACTGTCGGCACTGGGGATCAAACCGGCAACTTTTCCGGTCACAGGAAAACTTTTTTTTTTTAAAAACCCAACACCCTAAACCTGTAACTCCTACACCCTTAACCCTGTATCCTTTAACCCTAACCCCTAAACCCTTAAACCTTACACACTAAACCCTCCACCATACACCCTAAACCCCTAACCCTTAACCCCTAAAAGCTTAAACCCTACACACTTATCCCTACACCATACACCCTAAACCCCTAACCCCTACACCCTAAACCCCTAACCCCTAAAAGCTTAAACTCTACACACTTATCTCTACACCCTAATCCCGATACAGCTGCAGTTGCCACTCTGTTTGTAATTAAATCAGAAATAATTATAAGAATCTTAATATTTAAGCGTTTATTGTATTAAAGTGCTTCACTACTTTTCGTTTATCAGTAGATGCGATTGTAACTACATTAAGATGAACAGTTGTGGTTTTGTGTTTGTGTGATTTTGGTGATTATCACTAGTTTAGCTAACGCTAATCGTAGTTCCACATTCACAGCACTGAACATTCTTTATGGAGCAGGTTCCACACGAAGAGCCATCGCCATGGAAACCTCTCCAGATCTAACGGCGAGAAGCTTTTCAAACAGTTACTGCTACATGAGGTTATTGCTGGCTAATGCTAACTGGCTGTTTAATGTGGAGCCGTTTTATTTTATCTTAAGAAATAGTTTATTAACGATTGTGTAAATGTTCACATTCACATGACGACCTGAAAGAACCTTAACAGTGGCAGTTTTGGATATAACCCTGACCTCTGACCTCTGAGCGAACCTGTCCCCGAACTCGCCCTGCCAGCCTGACTGTGAGTCCCTCTGTGACTGACCAGCTCTGCTTGAGCTGATTCACACCTTAAAATCCTGAAGGAAAATTTGGTCCATCATAATTTTTGTGTCGTTACTGTTGTTATTGCTAATTGATGAGTTAATCTGCGCTGGAGTAAAGATTCTCCATAAGAACAAAGCACCTATAATGTAATCTAATCTAATCTAATCTAATAACCATCTCATCTAATGTCTTTTTTAGTGATGGAGCTCATTTAAAACATCTTCACATTGTGTGTGCTGGTCAGATGAAAGGGCAGCAAGAAGTGTATCTGTCAGATTCAGGTGTGACTGTAACGGTCAGCCAGATTCAGGTGTGACTATAACGGTCAGTCAGATTCAGGTGTGACTGTATGGGTCAGCCAGATACAGGTGTGTATCTGTAATGGTCAGTCAGATTCAGGTGTGTGTCTGTAACGGTCAGTCAGATTCAGATGAGGTGGCCTTCTGGTAGCTGGTCTGGTAGCAGCTACTGGGCGAGAGCAGGTTAGGGTCAGCAGGGGCCTTGTCGGCGGCCAGGCCGCGGGGGGGAGGGTAGGGACGCTGGGGGGGTGAGCGTGACCCGATCAGGTTCTTATTGAGGATGAAGCGGGTCTCGTCCTGTTCCTCCAGGTTGGACATGTCCTTCATCATGCAGCCCTTGCGGTAGGAGACGGACAGTTTGTTGGAACCGTCGGACAGCAGGTTAAAATGACGGGCGATGAAGACTGTGGGTAGAGGCAGCACCGCCACAATGACCAGTGCAAAACACATCACGGTGGCCCACGGAGGATAACTCTGAAATCGCTCTTCAGCCTGCGAGAGGAACCAGAAGATCAGATCAGAGAACGGCAGAACCCCGAGGGGCACGTTACACTGTCTGTCAAATAAAGTACAGTTTAAATTACGGACCACCTCCTCAGCATTGTCAGTCCGGGGGTCTGTCTATGTGCAGTATATCTTGCTTACCCAGGTGAGCTCAGTCCGGTGCCGCCCTGGTGGCAGAGACGACTGCTGCTTTTTTGCTGTTAGAAATATTTTTCTTTCTAGGTATTCAGGTAGAATGACTTCTTGTTTCTTCTTTAGTGAGTCCACCTCAAGTGTCATGTCAGGCCTCATATCAAGGTCTATGTGGGACTGCCTTTAGTCCCACTACTGCCTGCAGCTCCGTTAAGTTGAACTGACATTCAACATATGACTCAGTCTGTTCACAAACACATTGTTCTCTACTGAAATAACACTCAGTCACGGTCATCAGGCTCACTGAGAAAACTGAGAATCAGAATTTTGGCTGAACTATTGCCTTAAGTTAAAGATTGTGTGTGTGTGTGTGTGTGTGTGTGTGTGTGTGTGTGTGTGTGTGTGTGTGCGCGTGCGCACTCACCAGTTCCTGTACCCAGGCGTTGTATCCTGGTGGATTGACTGTCATTTCTATGATGGTGGTGAAGATCAGGATGAGGAGGCAGATGGGAGAGACGTATTTCCACATGTAGAAGTAGAACCTGTACGGCCTGAAGCCCAACATGTCCTCCAGATCCTGCATGAACCTGACACAGACACATCCGCCGACACCAACACATCTGAGATCAGTGCAGTCACAGTCAGCTCTGTGTGTGTGTGTGGGTGTGTGCGTGGGTGTGTGTGGTGTCACCTCTTGGTTCCGTAAATCCAGGCTACAGACACATTCTCCAGGATGACCACAACAGTCAGTGGCAGGCCAGCTGAATAATCATCAAACATCGTCACAAAGTAATTCCCAGAGCGCTGAACAAACAGCAGACCGCAGAGAAACGCTATGATACAGCAGACCACTGAGACAGAAAAAGGGGGGCTTCATTCAGCCTAATGAGAAACTGTAGAACGGACTCGGTTTATATCACAATACCTACATTTAGAGCCGGTTATTCATTCAGTCTAATGAGAAACTGTAGAACGGACTCGGTTTATATCACAATACCTACATTTAGAGTCGGTTATTCATTCAGTCTAATGAGAAACTGTAGAACGGACTCGGTTTATATCACAATACCTACATTTAGAGTCGGTTATTCATTCAGTCTAATGAGAAACTGTAGAACAGACTTGGTTTATATCACAATACCTACATTTAGAGTCGGTTATTCATTCAGTCTATTGAGAAACTGTAGAACGGACTCGGTTTATATCACAATACCTACATTTAGAGTCGGTTATTCATTCAGCCTAATGAGAAACTGTAGAACGGACTCGGTTTATACCACAATACCTACATTTAGAGCCGGTTATTCATTCAGCCTAATGAGAAACTGTAGAACGGACTCGGTTTATATCACAATACCTACATTTAGAGTCGGTTATTCATTCAGTCTAATGAGAAACTGTAGAACGGACTCGGTTTATATCACAATACCTACATTTAGAGTCGGTTATTCATTCAGCCTAATGAGAAACTGTAGAACGGACTCGGTTTATACCACAATACCTACATTTAGAGCCGGTTATTCATTCAGCCTAATGAGAAACTGTAGAACGGACTCGGTTTATATCACAATACCTACATTTAGAGCCGGTTATTCATTCAGCCTAATGAGAAACTGTAGAACGGACTCGGTTTATATCACAATACCTACATTTAGAGTCGGTTATTCATTCAGCCTAATGAGAAACTGTAGAACGGACTCGGTTTATATCACAATACCTACATTTAGAGTCGGTTATTCATTCAGTCTAATGAGAAACTGTAGAACGGACTCGGTTTATATCACAATACCTACATTTAGAGCCGGTTATTCATTCAGCCTAATGAGAAACTGTAGAACGGACTCGGTTTATATCACAATACCTACATTTAGAGTCGGTTATTCATTCAGCCTAATGAGAAACTGTAGAACGGACTCGGTTTATATCACAATACCTACATTTAGAGTCGGTTATTCATTCAGTCTAATGAGAAACTGTAGAACGGACTCGGTTTATATCACAATACCTACATTTAGAGTCGGTTATTCATTCAGTCTAATGAGAAACTGTAGAACGGACTCGGTTTATATCACAATACCTACATGTAGAGTCGGTTATTCATTCAGTCTAATGAGAAACTGTAGAACGGACTCGGTTTATATCACAATACCTACATGTAGAGTCGGTTATTCATTCAGTCTAATGAGAAACTGTAGAACGGACTCGGTTTATATCACAATACCTACATGTAGAGTCGGTTATTCATTCAGCCTAATGAGAAACTGTAGAACGGACTCGGTTTATATCACAATACCTACATTTAGAGTCGGTTATTCATTCAGCCTAATGAGAAACTGTAGAACGGACTCGGTTTATATCACAATACCTACATTTAGAGCCGGTTATTCATTCAGCCTAATGAGAAACTGTAGAACGGACTCGGTTTATATCACAATACCTACATTTAGAGCCGGTTATTCATTCAGCCTAATGAGAAACTGTAGAACGGACTCGGTTTATATCACAATACCTACATTTAGAGTCGGTTATTCATTCAGCCTAATGAGAAACTGTAGAACGGACTCGGTTTATATCACAATACCTACATTTAGAGCCGGTTATTCATTCAGTCTAATGAGAAACTGTAGAACGGACTCGGTTTATATCACAATACCTACATTTAGAGTCGGTTATTCATTCAGCCTAATGAGAAACTGTAGAACGGACTCGGTTTATATCACAATACCTACATTTAGAGTCGGTTATTCATTCAGTCTAATGAGAAACTGTAGAACGGACTCGGTTTATATCACAATACCTACATTTAGAGTCGGTTATTCATTCAGCCTAATGAGAAACTGTAGAACGGACTCGGTTTATATCACAATACCTACATTTAGAGTCGGTTATTCATTCAGCCTAATGAGAAACTGTAGAACGGACTCGGTTTATATCACAATACCTACATTTAGAGTCGGTTATTCATTCAGCCTAATGAGAAACTGTAGAACGGACTCGGTTTATATCACAATACCTACATTTCGAGTCGGTTATTCATTCAGCCTAATGAGAAACTGTAGAACGGACTCGGTTTATATCACAATACCTACATTTCGAGTCGGTTATTCATTCAGCCTAATGAGAAACTGTAGAACGGACTCGGTTTATATCACAATACCTACATTTAGAGTCGGTTATTCATTCAGTCTAATGAGAAACTGGAGAACGGACTCGGTTTATATCACAATACCTACATTTCGAGTCGGTTATTCATTCAGTCTAATGAGAAACTGGAGAACGGACTCGGTTTATATCACAATACCTACATTTCGAGTCGGTTATTCATTCAGTCTAATGAGAAACTGGAGAACGGACTCGGTTTATATCACAATACCTACATTTAGAGTCGGTTATTCATTCAGTCTAATGAGAAACTGGAGAACGGACTCGGTTTATATCACAATCCCTACATTTAGAGCCGGTTATTCATTCAGTCTAATGAGAAACTGGAGAACGGACTCGGTTTATATCACAATACCTACATTTCGAGCCGGTTATTCATTCAGTCTAATGAGAAACTGTAGAACGGACTCGGTTTATATCACAATACCTACATTTAGAGTCGGTTATTCATTCAGCCTAATGAGAAACTGTAGAACGGACTCGGTTTATATCACAATACCTACATTTAGAGTCGGTTATTCATTCAGCCTAATG
>NC_051231.1:35957734-35960234 GCF_015220715.1 Pygocentrus nattereri | reverse complement strand
GTGTGCCGATTGGCTGAGCGCTGATGGATGCTGTGTGCCGATTGGCTGAGCGCTGATGGATGCTGTGTGCTGATTGGCTGTGCACAGAAGTTCAGGTTTCCTTGTCAGTTCTGTATCAACACAAATAAGGCAGTGAGTTAAATCAGCTTCACTCTGACTGAATCATTCAAATCCTGTGTATTTATTCATGTCTGCACATCGAAGTGTGTGTGTGTGTGTGTGTGTGTGTGTGTGTGTGTAGGCAGCATGCTGTTGCAGTGAAACAGTGATGAAGTGTGAGACAGGGATTTAAAGGTCTTCTAAAATTCATGGTGCTTCATCTCTACTGGATGAATTTGACTTTCCAAAGCCTTTCAGTAAATCCTCTAATCTGAGGAAGAGACAGACAGAGAGACATTCACCACAGCTGCATGCCCTAACCCTAACCCTAACCCCCCCCCCCACACACACACACACACTCTCACACACTCACACAATCTCACACACTCAGCCCTGAGCAGGTAGAGTTCTGAGAGAGAGGAGAAAGAGAGAGAGAGAGAGAGTAAGAGAGAGAGAGAGAGAGAAGAGAGAGAGTGAGAGACAGAGGAGAAAGAGACAGAGGAGAAAGAGAGACAGAGAGGGAGAAACAGACAGAGAGAGGAGAGAGAGAGAGACAGAGGAGAAAGAGAGACAGAGAGAGAGAGAGAAGAGAGAGAGAGAGAGACAGAGGAGAAAGACAGAGGAGAAAGAGAGGGAGAGAGAGACAGAGGAGAAAGAGAGAGAGACAGCTGAGAAAATCCACTGCTGGACCCTTTGTTATCTCCGAGTGACCGAGAGTCCACTGCAGGCCCCTCTGTTCTCTTTGGGGGGCCGAGTCCACTGCAGGACCCTCTGTTATCTCTCTGGTGTCCTGCAGTGTACTCGGCCCCCCAAAGATAGCAAAGCGTCCTGCAGTGGATTCTCGGTCACTCAAAGATGGGTTAATCTAGCAATCAAAACTCCTTTGATTCTCTTTGGCACCTGCAATCTACAAAACCTCAGTTAAGGGCAAGTGGGGTAAGTGTAGGTGGAGTAAGAGTCGTTGCAGTAAAAGCAAGTGGTGTAAGGCCAGGTGGGGTAAGGCCAGGTGGGGTAAGGCCAGTTGGGTTAAGAGCAGCTGGGGTAACAGCAGTTGGGTTAAGGCCAGGTGGGTTAAGAGCAGGTGGGGTTAAGGGCAGGTGGACTAAGAGTGGTTGGGTTAAGTGCAGGTGGGGTAAGGCCAGGTGGGTTAAGAGCAGGTGGGGTAAGGCCAGGTGGGGTAAGAGCAGGTGGTGTAATGCCAGGTGGGGTAAGAGCGGGTGGGATAAGAGCAGGTGGTGTAAGGCTAGGTGGGGTAAGAGTGGGTGGTGTAAGGCCAGGTGGGGTAAGAGCAGGTGGCGTAAGGTCAGGTGCGGTAAAGCCAGGTGGGTTAAGAGCAGCTGGGGTAAGAGCAGCTGGGGTAAGAGCAGCTGGGGTAAGGCCAGGTGGGGTAAGTGCAGGTGAGATTAAGGGCAGGTGGACTAAGAGTGGTTGCAGTAACGCCAGGTGGGGTAAGAGCAGTTGGGGTAAGGCCAGGAGGGTTAAGAGCAGGTGGGGTAAGGGCAGGTGGTGTAAGAGCAGGTGGGGTAAGAGCAAGTGGTGTAAGGGCAGGTGGGGTAAGAGCAGGTGGGGTAAGGGCAGGTGGTGTAAGAGCAGGTGGGGTAAGAGCAGGTGGGGTAAGGGCAGGTGGTGTAAGAGCAGGTGGGGTACGGGCAGGTGGGGTAAGAGCAGGTGGGGTAAGAGCAAGTGGTGTAAGGGCAGGTGGTGTAAGAGCAGGTGGGGTAAGGGCAGGTGGGGTAAGAGCAGGTGGGGTAAGGGCAGGTGGGGTAAGGGCAGGTGGGGTAAGAGCAGGTGGGGTAAGGGCAGGTGGGTTAAGAGCAGGTGGGGTAAGGGCAGGTGGGGTTAAGGGCAGGTGGACTAAAAATGGTTGCAGTAATGCCAGGTGGGGTAAGAGCAGTTGGGGTAAGGCCAGGAGGGTTAAGAGTAGGTGGGGTAAGAGCAGGTGGGGTAAGGGCAGGTGGGGTAAGAGCAGGTGGGGTAAGGGCAGGTGGTGTAAGAGCAGGTGGTGTAAGAGCAGGTGGTGTAAGAGCAGGTGGGTGTGAGTATTTGAGGAATCACTGGATCTGTTTGTCATTCAGTGCCAGTAGAACATGGTCCAGTTGATCTTGTGTGGTTGCTAGGAAACGGCTCAGTGAGATACTGAAGGATGTGGAGTCAGAAACACACTCAGCGAAGACTAAACACACAGCAAGTGCACAGCGTCCAAATGGTCAGGATGGGTCAGCAGGCTCAGCCTTCTGTTCCTCACTGTTATAACTAAAGAATAACTTCGTCTGTTTACACTGATCTCAGTGTAATTACCGATTAATAAACAGTAGAATGGAATAAACCCGGATTTAACCGGATGAAATGAAGAGGACTGAGTTTAATGGATGTGACATCAGTGCTCTGCTGTAGAGAGTCA
>NC_051231.1:35852734-35952734 GCF_015220715.1 Pygocentrus nattereri | reverse complement strand
TAAGAGGAAACACCTGTTAACACCCAAACGTAACTGTAAACACCTGTAAACACCCAAACGTAACTGTAAACACCTGTAAACACCCAAACGTAACTGTAAACACCTGTAAACTCCCAAACGTAAGTGGAAACACCTGTAAACACCCAAACGTAACTGTAAACAACTGTAAACTCCCAAATGTAAGTGGAAACACCTGTAAACACCCAAACGTAAGAGGAAACACCTGTTAACACCCAAACGTAAGAGGAAACACCTGTTAACACCCAAACGTAAGTGGAAACACCTGTAAACACCCAAACGTATGTGGAAACACCTGTAAACACCCAAACGTAAGTATAAACACCTGTAAACACCCAAACGTAAGTGGAAATACCTGTAAACACCCAAACGTAAGAGGAAACACCTGTTAACACCCAAACGTAACTGTAAACACCTGTAAACACCCAAACGTAAGTGTAAACACCTGTAAACACCCAAACGTAACTGTAAACACCCAAACGTAACTGTAAACACCTGTAAACACCCAAACGTAACTGTAAACACCTGTAAACACCCAAACGTAAGTGTAAACACCTATTAACACCCAAACATAACTGTAAACACCCAAACGTAACTGTAAACACCTGTAAACTCCCAAACGTAAGTGGAAACACCTGTAAACACCCAAACGTAAGTGGAAACACCTTTTAACACCCAAACGTAACTGTAAACACCTGTAAACACCCAAACGTAACTGTAAACACCTGTAAACACCCAAACGTAACTGTAAACACCTGTAAACTCCCAAATGTAAGTATAAACACCTGTTAACACCCAAACGTAAGTGGAAACACCTGTGTAAGTGGCTGTGTAAGTGGCTGAGAGCGGCTGAGAGCGTGTCACTGCGGTAGTTTTTTTTGCTATCAGCTTCTAAAAAAAGTGGTAAGTGGGTGAAATATCAACCTGCTGGTTGCTTTGTCTGCACAGAGTGTGGGCTGTTTAGCCTAAACCCCTGTTCCGCCTCTAGCGATAGTGGCTGTGTTTGTGCTAAGTGCCAGCTAGTTAGCTCTCTGGCGGAGAAGGTGGACCAGCTAGAGGTGCACATCCGGGGGTTATTAAAGGACAGACAGCAACATTCAGTGTTAGCAGCTCCGGGTGCCCTAGGGAGAGTTAGCACCCCCTCGACTCCGGCATCAGAGCCCTCACAGCGGGGCGAATGGGTGACGACTCGGCGGTCTAGCCGGAAAGCTAAGGGTAATGCTAACGCTGAGGCCAAAGCTAGCCCACCGGAACACCACGCTCCTCCGATTCGCGTGTCAAACAGGTTTGTCCCGCTCAGTGAAGCACCCACTGTGAAGCCTGTTAAAAGCACTCTGGTCATAGGAGACTCGATTGTCCGACACGTGAAGTTAGCTACTCCTTTAGGGGCGCCAGCAGTTACAGTTAGATGCTTATCGGGAGCCAGAGCGCCGGACATTAGTAGCAACCTTAGATTAGCTGATAGGAGATATTCGAGGATAGTCATTCATGTAGGGGCCAATGATGTCCGTCTGCGGCAGTCTGAGGTAACTAAGGCTAATATTAGAGAGGTGGTTAAACAGGCCCAGACGATGTCCGATGCCATAATCTGCTCTGGCCCCATCCCAATGCGGCGCGGCGCTGAGGCCTACAGCAGGCTTACGGCGTTAAACTGCTGGATGTCCAAGTGGTGTTCCGAAAATCAAGTGGGCTTCATAGATAATTGGTTACGATTTGAGGGCAAGCCTGGTCCTATAGGTAGGGATGGTGTCCACCCCACGCGGGAGGGTGCTGCCTTACTTTCGTGCAGCACAGCTCATAGTCTTTTAGTTAGTCGGCAGAGTAGTGTAAACCGCTGCTGACAGTCCAGAGCTGGGACCAGGCCGCAGACAGACAGGCTAAACCGACCGTCTGCGATCCGCCTTGAGGCGTCACCTAAGATTAACCTTATTGAGACTGTGTCTTTGCCCCGAATTAAAACTAAATTTAATCATAGAAAAACTCAATCAGTCTGCTTAAATAACCTTATCAACATATATCCATGTTCTGATGATGGCACTAACACCTTCAATCTAAAACTTGGACTACTTAATATAAGATCATTAAACTCTAAAGCAGTCGTCGTAAATGAAATTATAAGCGATCATAAATTTGACTTTTTCTGTCTCACTGAAACGGGTTAGACCAGATGAATATTCAGCTTTAAATGAAGCCACGCCTGCAGGCTATAATTATGCACATAGGCCAAGATTATCAGGCAAGGGAGGTGGAGTCTGTATAATATACCAAAATACTCTTGATATCAGTCAGAAACAATGTGACACCTTCACTTCCTTTGAGGTCCTTTCTATTCACGTCACAAACCCGGTCACAAAAAGACGTTTTCATTATTTAACATTTATTATTGTTATTGTTAAATTATTGTTTAACACACACACTGACACACACAAACACACACACTCACAAACACACACACACTCACGACACACACACATACACACACTCAGATAAACACACACACACTCACACAGACACACACACTCGCACACACACACTGACAAAAACACACATGCACACTCAGACACAGGGTTCAGGCTGTGTACAGAGACACTGCAGAGACACATTGAGAACATCATCACTATGTAATTTGCACTTTATTTGATATGAACTGTTTACAGAAATCAATCACTGAGCTGTTCAGATATTAAAGCAGGAAAAATATCCAGCACAGTGCATAGCTGCTGTAGAGCTAAACCGCTATAGCTGAATGGGTGGAGCTAAATCGCTGTAGCTGAATGGGTGGGGCTAAATCGCTGTAGCTGAATGGTGGGGCTAAACTGCTGTAGCTGAATGGGTGGGGCTAAACTGCTGTAGCTGAATGGGTGGAGCTAAACTGCGGTAGGCTGAATGGGTGGGGCTAAACTGCTGTAGCTGAATGGGTGGGGCTAAACTGTTGTAGCTGAGTGGGTGGAGCTAAACAGCTTTAGACTGAATGGGTGGGGCTAAACTGTTGTAGCTGAGTGGTGGGGCTAAACAGCTGCAGCTGAATCGGTGCTGCTAAACCACTGTAGGCTGAGTGGGTGGAGCTAAACAGCTTTAGACTGAATGGGTGGGGCTAAACTGCTATAGACTGAATGGGTGGAGCATTAGTTTCCATATATGACATTTATATACTGGAAAAATTAGCTTTTACACTGTTTATATTTATTTTGTCTTTTATTTAGAGTAAGGGGGAAGTGAGGTCTGGTACAGTTGAGGGTGATGCTCTAATGCACACAGGTAAAACACAGGTAAAAGAAATAAAACAATATTAAAGCACAGTTTAAAAAATCTATTTAAAACAACTGGAAAACACAAACCACTCGCAGTTTAAGAGCACACATTACAGGAGTAAAGCAATAAAGCTCTGAAGCTATAAAGCTGAAAATGCTGTACACGCTGTGACGCGAGGCAGAGATGGAGTGGGGATGGGAGAGTGGGGAATCCTGGTGGGCCCAGGTAGAGTTTTGAAGAGGTTACTGTGAGCTAATGTATAAACTCACACATGTAAGCAGACGAGCAATCAGTCACTCAGTCACTCAGACACTCAGTCACTCAATCACTCAGACACTCAGTCACTCAATCACTCAGACACTCAGACACTCAGACAGTCAGACACTCAGTCACTCAGTCATTCAGTCACTCAGACACTCAGTCACTCAGATGCTCAGACACTCAGACACTCAAACACTCAGTCACTCAGTCACTCAATCACTCAGTCACTCAGTCACTCAGACACTCAGACACGCAGACACGCAGACATTCAGACACTCAGGCACTCAGACCCTCAGTCACTCAGCCGCTCAGATGCTCAGACACTCAGACACTCAATCACTCAGTCACTCAGTCACTCAATCACTCAGTCACTCAGTCACTCAGACACTCAGACACGCAGACACGCAGACATTCAGACACTCAGGCACTCAGACACTCAGACACTGAGACACTGAGACACTCAGTCACTCAGATGCTCAGACACTCAGATGCTCAGTCATTCAGTCACTCAGACACGCAGACATTCAGACACTCAGACACGCAGACATTCAGACACTCAGGCACTCAGACACTCAGACACTGAGACACTGAGACACTCAGTCACTCAGATGCTCAGACACTCAGATGCTCAGTCATTCAGTCACTCAGACACGCAGACACGCAGACATTCAGACACTCAGACACGCAGACATTCAGACACTCAATCACTCAGACACTCAGTCACTCAGTCACTCAGACACTTAGACATTCAGACACTCAGTCACTCAGTCACTCAGACACTCAGACACTCAGGCACTCAGACACTCAGACCCTCAGTCACTCAGTCGCTCAGATGCTCAGACACTGAGACACTGAGACACTCAGTCACTCATATGCTCAGACACTCAGATGCTCAGTCACTCAGTCACTCAGACACTCAGACACGCAGACATTCAGACACTCAGACACGCAGACATTCAGACACTCAATCACTCAGACACTCAATCACTCAGACACTCAGACCCTCATTCACTCAGTCACTCAGACACTCAGGCACTCAGGCACTCAGGCACTCAGACCCTCAGTCACTCAGTCACTCAGACACTTAGACATTCAGACACTCAGTCACTCAGTCACTCAGGCACTCAGGCACTCAGACACTCAGACCCTCAGTCACTCAGTCGCTCAGATGCTCAGACACTGAGACACTGAGACACTCAGTCACTCAGTCACTCAGATGCTCAGACACTCAGACGCTCAGTCACTCAGTCACTCAGTCACTCAGACACGCAGAGACGCAGACATTCAGACACTCAGACACGCAGACATTCAGACACTCAATCACTCAGACACTCAATCACTCAGACACTCAGTCACTCAGTCACTCAGACACTCAGTCACTCAGTCACTCAGACACGCAGAGACGCAGACATTCAGACACTCAGTCACTCAGATGCTCAGACACTCAGATGCTCAGTCACTCAGTCACTCAGACACGCAGAGACGCAGACATTCAGACACTCAGACACGCAGACATTCAGACACTCAATCACTCAGACACTCAATCACTCAGACACTCAGTCACTCAGTCACTCAGACACTCAGTCACTCAGTCACTCAGACACGCAGAGACGCAGACATTCAGACACTCAGTCACTCAGATGCTCAGACACTCAGATGCTCAGTCACTCAGTCACTCAGACACGCAGAGACGCAGACATTCAGACACTCAGACACGCAGACATTCAGACACTCAATCACTCAGACACTCAATCACTCAGACACTCAGTAACTCAGACATTCAGTCACTCAGCCACTCAGACAAACAGTAAAGTGTAAACAACTCTCAGGAGGATCACCTCCACTTCACTGACTGGAACTCAGACAGTGGAGATTAAATGAAGATGAAGCTTCTGGTTTTCATGACCTGATAGAATATACTCAGTCACTCAGACACTCAGTCACTCAGATGCTCAGACACTCAGACACTCAAACACTCAGTCACTCAGACACTTAGACATTCAGACACTCAGACACTCAGACCCTCAGTCACTCAGCCGCTCAGATGCTCAGACACTCAGACACTCAGACACTCAGTCACTCAGTCACTCAGACACTCAGACACTCAGTCACTCAGACACTCAGACACGCAGACATTCAGACACTCAGGCACTCAGACACTCAGACACTGAGACACTGAGACACTCAGTCACTCAGATGCTCAGACACTCAGATGCTCAGTCACTCAGTCACTCAGACACGCAGAGACGCAGACATTCAGACACTCAGACACGCAGACATTCAGACACTCAATCACTCAGACACTCAGACACGCAGACATTCAGACACTCAGGCACTCAGACACTCAGACAGAGACACTGAGACACTCAGTCACTCAGATGCTCAGACACTCAGATGCTCAGTCACTCAGTCACTCAGACACGCAGAGACGCAGACATTCAGACACTCAGACACGCAGACATTCAGACACTCAATCACTCAGACACTCAATCACTCAGACACTCAGACACTCAGTCACTCAGTCACTCAGTCACTCAGACACGCAGAGACGCAGACATTCAGACACTCAGGCACTCAGGCACTCAGACAGTCAGACACTCAGTCACTCAAACACTCAGACACTCAGACACTCAGACACTCAGTCACTTAGTCACTCAGACACTCAGTCACTCAGTCACTCAGACACTCAGACATTCAGTAACTCAGACATTCAGTCACTCAGCCACTCAGACAAACAGTAAAGTGTGTTGATCTGTGGTGAATTAGGAGTTAAACCAACTCTCAGGAGGATCACCTCCACTTCACTGACTGGAACTCAGACAGTGGAGATTAAATGAAGATGAAGCTTCTGGTTTTCATGACCTGATAGAATATACAGAAATATATACATTTTTTGGAGGAATACCTTGTATTTGGTTGCCATATGGCCACAGCATGTGAGTGTAACTGCATTAACACACTGCTGTTAGATATTAATGTTCATCATCCAGGCTGGGAAAACATGCAATATATCCATTTATGCATGAATGTTTCTAGAATACAAAGAGGTATGAAATAATATTGAAAAATGAAATAATTAAATAAAATTATACAGATCAAACATTCAATTTGGAATGTAAAAAATTTCAATTGTGAAAATGTGCTCTTTTACACAGCCCTGATTGCAGTTTAATGCACTGTATTTACTTTGTTACTGTAATAACAAATAATTTTACATAAAAACATAGCATCTTGGTTTAATTTATGAAAGTGAAATTTTGCAGCAGGCAGGCACATATAGCCTTCAGTTTCACGGAGGACCTTAAAAGATAGTGTTTATATTGAAGCTGGGTTTAAAATGGAAAGGAAGTTGCTGTTGCCTTAAGGCAACACCATGCAGGAAAAGACAGGGTTAACTGCTATATTGTTGATCAGTGTGATGTACTGTGTTGCTGTGGTAACAGAGAAAGTTTTGGTTGGTGTAACAGGGAATTTATCAGTTCTATGTAGGACTTTCTTCATTGTTAGACTGGAAATTCCCTGCAATGAACTCAGAAATTTACGGGTTTACGAGGACCGTCGAGGACCCTGACGACTGAGCTCTAGTAGGTGTGTCCCTACTGCATTACACCATGATTGGTGTGCCAGAGCTAATGGAGTTCCACCTCTTCCTGTCCTCCTTTTTGTGTCTCTGCCCTTCTTTCATGTCCTCCTCCTCTTCTTCACTCTTTATGTCACCATTCTGTTCTTTAGGCTGGTAGAAGTCCAAGTGTGACGCTCCCTGCTGGCAGTGTGTCTTTGCTCTGACTGGAGGAGTGGACACTATCTGCGAGGGTAGACTTGGCCAGGTGGTTGCTGTGGCTGCAGGGACAGGGTGTGAGGTAGAGATAGATCACCACGAGGATGATGCTGAGCATGCTGCAGGCCAGCGTGATGTAGGCCGTATTCAGGCTCTCTCCAAAACTCTGTGTGGAGTTGTGGACCCTCACCAACACCACCACTGTCTCATTCACACCATCACCCTCTACCACACACCTGTACTCGCCTGAATCCTCCACCTGCAGCGGCCCCACCTGAAGCCGTCCATCCCCAAGGGGCTGTGCAGTGCTACAGTTGGCTGGTGGGGGCACCATCCAGCTCTTTGTTGCATCCCTGTAGCGTGAATCACAGTCCAGGATCAGGATCTGGTTTAGAAAAGCCTCCTCGTCCCGAACTCGGACTGCGCTACAGTTCAACAGCAGGATGCTGATTTGGGCTCCTCCCACTGACTGCATACATAAATGGCTTTCTGGGAATTCTGAGACTGGGCGGAGCTCACGTTGCTGCCAGCCAATCAGGACGCTGTACAGATCACAGCTGCAGTCCAGCGGGTTGCCGTGGAAATAGACGCTATCCTTCAGCCAGGTGGGAAGTACTTGTAGCTCCGTTAGGGGCAGAGCTCTAATCCGATTGAATGAGACGTCCAGTAGGTGGAGTTTGTCCAGGCGGTTCCGGTCCTTGAGCAGCTCCAGAGGGAAGCGGCTGACCCGGTTCTGGCTCAAGTAAAGCTTTTGCAGGCCCAGCAGCCCGGAGAATGCTGTCCGGTCAATCTGACTGATCTGATTATTGTAGAGCATCAGGACCTCCAGGTGTGGCAGTGGTTCAAAGATGAACTCGTCCAGGTGTGTTAAAGCATTAGAGGACAGGTCCAGGTGCCTCAGTCGTCGCACCTGTACAAAGGCCTCAGGGGACAGAAAGTGCAGGCCATTGTTGCCCAGTAGGAGAATGTGCAGCCCACTGAGACGCACGGTAGTCCAGTCTGAGCGCAGCCGGCTGATGGAATTGAAGCTGAGGTCCAGCAGGGTGATGTAGCGAGGCAGCGGTGCAGGGGGGCTGGACAGATTCCTCTCTGGGCAGCTGACAATGTCACTGGCACAGATGCAGGGGCCATGGCAGATGGAGGCTGTTGCTGGACAAACAGAAAGCAAGAGGAGGAGCATCACTATCATACACACTCTACAGCATCCAGCAGGGGGCGACGCCTGAAGCAGCTGTCCCACTTCTACAGTACTGACCACAAACTTACACATCTGAAAGAGAAAAGAGCAGCAGAAGAACAGTAAATGATAAATTAATTATAAATTGAATGACTATTATTTGATTAATTGCCTAATCCAATTCTTTTTCATCAGTTTGTCTCACTTTGACATCGCTTAATATTACTATCCTTTTCATACAACAGTGAAAAAGTACAAGCCATATCGCCCCCTATGCTTCCTGTAGTGTATTACAGTCTGTCAGAGCGACTGTGTGGATCATATGAACATTATAGAGCTTTTTAAATGAAAGAGTAGAAGCCGTATCGCCCCCTACGCTTCCTGTAGTGTATTACAGTCTGTCAGAGCGACTGTGTGGATCATATGAACATTATAGAGCTTTTTAAATGAAACAGTAGAAGCCGTATCGCCCCCTACGCTTCCTGTAGTGTATTGCAGTCTGTCAGAGCGACTGTGTGGATCATATGAACATTATAGAGCTTTTTAAATGAAACAGTAGAAGCCGTATCACCCCCTACGCTTCCTGTAGTGTATTACAGTCTGTCAGAGCGACTGTGTGGATCATATGAACATTATAGAGCTTTTTAAATGAAACAGTAGAAGCAGTATCGCCCCCTACGCTTCCTGTAGTGTATTACAGTCTGTCAGAGCGACTGTGTGGATCATATGAACATTATAGAGCTTTTTAAGTGAAGCAGTAGAAGCCGTATCGCCCCCTACGCTTCCTGTAGTGTATTACAGTCTGTCAGAGCGACTGTGTGGATCATATGAACGTTATAGAGCTTTTTAAATGAAACAGTAGAAGCCGTATCGCCCCCTACGCTTCCTGTAGTGTATTACAGTCTGTCAGAGCGACTGTGTGGATCATATGAACATTATAGAGCTTTTTAAATGAAACAGTAGAAGCCGTATCGCCCCCTACGCTTCCTGTAGTGTATTACAGTCTGTCAGAGCGACTGTGTGGATCATATGAACATTATAGAGCTTTTTAAATGAAACAGTAGAAGCCGTATCGCCCCCTACGCTTCCTGTTGTGAATTACAGTCTGTCAGAGCGACTGTGTGGATCATATGAACATTATAGAGCTTTTTAAATGAAACAGTAGAAGCCGTATCACCCCCTACGCTTCCTGTAGTGTATTACAGTCTGTCAGAGCGACTGTGTGGATCATATGAACGTTATAGAGCTTTTTAAATGAAACAGTAGAAGCCGTATCGCCCCCTACGCTTCCTGTAGTGTATTACAGTCTGTCAGAGCGACTGTGTGGATCATATGAACATTATAGAGCTTTTTAAATGAAACAGTAGAAGCCGTATCGCCCCCTACGCTTCCTGTAGTGTATTACAGTCTGTCAGAGCGACTGTGTGGATCATATGAACATTATAGAGCTTTTTAAATGAAACAGTAGAAGCCGTATCGCCCCCTACGCTTCCTGTAGTGTATTACAGTCTGTCAGAGCGACTGTGTGGATCATATGAACATTATAGAGCTTTTTAAATGAAACAGTAGAAGCCGTATCACCCCCTACGCTTCCTGTAGTGTATTACAGTCTGTCAGAGCGACTGTGTGGATCATATGAACATTATAGAGCTTTTTAAATGAAACAGTAGAAGCCGTATCGCCCCCTACGCTTCCTGTAGTGTATTACAGTCTGTCAGAGCGACTGTGTGGATCATATGAACATTATAGAGCTTTTTAAATGAAGCAGTAGAAGCCGTATCGCCCCCTACGCTTCCTGTAGTGTATTACAGTCTGTCAGAGCGACTGTGTGGATCATATGAACATTATAAAGCTTTTTAAATGAAACAGTAGAAGCAGTATCGCCCCCTACGCTTCCTGTAGTGTATTACAGTCTGTCAGAGCGACTGTGTGGATCATATGAACATTATAGAGCTTTTTAAGTGAAGCAGTAGAAGCCGTATCGCCCCCTACGCTTCCTGTAGTGTATTACAGTCTGTCAGAGCGACTGTGTGGATCATATGAACGTTATAGAGCTTTTTAAATGAAACAGTAGAAGCCGTATCGCCCCCTACGCTTCCTGTAGTGTATTACAGTCTGTCAGAGCGACTGTGTGGATCATATGAACATTATAGAGCTTTTTAAATGAAACAGTAGAAGCCGTATCGCCCCCTACGCTTCCTGTAGTGTATTACAGTCTGTCAGAGCGACTGTGTGGATCATATGAACATTATAGAGCTTTTTAAATGAAACAGTAGAAGCCGTATCGCCCCCTACGCTTCCTGTTGTGAATTACAGTCTGTCAGAGCGACTGTGTGGATCATATGAACATTATAGAGCTTTTTAAATGAAACAGTAGAAGCCGTATCACCCCCTACGCTTCCTGTAGTGTATTACAGTCTGTCAGAGCGACTGTGTGGATCATATGAACGTTATAGAGCTTTTTAAATGAAACAGTAGAAGCCGTATCGCCCCCTACGCTTCCTGTAGTGTATTACAGTCTGTCAGAGCGACTGTGTGGATCATATGAACATTATAGAGCTTTTTAAATGAAACAGTAGAAGCCGTATCACCCCCTACGCTTCCTGTAGTGTATTACAGTCTGTCAGAGCGACTGTGTGGATCATATGAACATTATAGAGCTTTTTAAATGAAACAGTAGAAGCCGTATCGCCCCCTACGCTTCCTGTAGTGTATTACAGTCTGTCAGAGCGACTGTGTGGATCATATGAACATTATAGAGCTTTTTAAATGAAGCAGTAGAAGCCGTATCGCCCCCTACGCTTCCTGTAGTGTATTACAGTCTGTCAGAGCGACTGTGTGGATCATATGAACATTATAGAGCTTTTTAAATGAAACAGTAGAAGCAGTATCGCCCCCTACGCTTCCTGTAGTGTATTACAGTCTGTCAGAGCGACTGTGTGGATCATATGAACATTATAGAGCTTTTTAAATGAAGCAGTAGAAGCCGTATCGCCCCCTACGCTTCCTGTAGTGTATTACAGTCTGTCAGAGCGACTGTGTGGATCATATGAACGTTATAGAGCTTTTTAAATGAAACAGTAGAAGCCGTATCGCCCCCTACGCTTCCTGTAGTGTATTACAGTCTGTCAGAGCGACTGTGTGGATCATATGAACATTATAGAGCTTTTTAAATGAAACAGTAGAAGCCGTATCGCCCCCTACGCTTCCTGTAGTGTATTACAGTCTGTCAGAGCGACTGTGTGGATCATATGAACATTATAGAGCTTTTTAAATGAAACAGTAGAAGCCGTATCGCCCCCTACGCTTCCTGTTGTGTATTACAGTCTGTCAGAGCGACTGTGTGGATCATATGAACATTATAGAGCTTTTTAAATGAAACAGTAGAAGCCGTATCACCCCCTACGCTTCCTGTAGTGTATTACAGTCTGTCAGAGCGACTGTGTGGATCATATGAACGTTATAGAGCTTTTTAAATGAAACAGTAGAAGCCGTATCGCCCCCTACGCTTCCTGTAGTGTATTACAGTCTGTCAGAGCGACTGTGTGGATCATATGAACATTATAGAGCTTTTTAAATGAAACAGTAGAAGCCGTATCGCCCCCTACGCTTCCTGTAGTGTATTACAGTCTGTCAGAGCGACTGTGTGGATCATATGAACATTATAGAGCTTTTTAAATGAAACAGTAGAAGCCGTATCGCCCCCTACGCTTCCTGTAGTGTATTACAGTCTGTCAGAGCGACTGTGTGGATCATATGAACATTATAGAGCTTTTTAAATGAAACAGTAGAAGCCGTATCGCCCCCTACGCTTCCTGTAGTGTATTACAGTCTGTCAGAGCGACTGTGTGGATCATATGAACATTATAGAGCTTTTTAAATGAAACAGTAGAAGCCGTATCGCCCCCTACGCTTCCTGTAGTGTATTACAGTCTGTCAGAGCGACTGTGTGGATCATATGAACATTATAGAGCTTTTTAAATGAAACAGTAGAAGCCGTATCGCCCCCTACGCTTCCTGTAGTGTATTACAGTCTGTCAGAGCGACTGTGTGGATCATATGAACATTATAGAGCTTTTTAAATGAAACAGTAGAAGCCGTATCGCCCCCTACGCTTCCTGTAGTGTATTACAGTCTGTCAGAGCGACTGTGTGGATCATATGAACATTATAGAGCTTTTTAAATGAAACAGTAGAAGCCGTATCGCCCCCTACGCTTCCTGTAGTGTATTACAGTCTGTCAGAGCGACTGTGTGGATCATATGAACATTATAGAGCTTTTTAAATGAAAGAGTAGAAGCCGTATCGCCCCCTACGCTTCCTGTTGTGAATTACAGTCTGTCAGAGCGACTGTGTGGATCATATGAACATTATAGAGCTTTTTAAATGAAAGAGTAGAAGCCGTATCGCCCCCTACGCTTCCTGTAGTGTATTACAGTCTGTCAGAGCGACTGTGTGGATCATATGAACATTATAGAGCTTTTTAAATGAAACAGTAGAAGCCGTATCGCCCCCTACGCTTCCTGTAGTGTATTACAGTCTGTCAGAGCGACTGTGTGGATCATATGAACATTATAGAGCTTTTTAAATGAAACAGTAGAAGCCGTATCGCCCCCTACACTTCCTGTAGTGTATTACAGTCTGTCAGAGCGACTGTGTGGATCATATGAACATTATAGAGCTTTTTAAATGAAACAGTAGAAGCCGTATCACCCCCTACGCTTCCTGTAGTGTATTACAGTCTGTCAGAGCGACTGTGTGGATCATATGAACATTATAGAGCTTTTTAAATGAAACAGTAGAAGCAGTATCGCCCCCTACGCTTCCTGTAGTGTATTACAGTCTGTCAGAGCGACTGTGTGGATCATATGAACATTATAGAGCTTTTTAAATGAAGCAGTAGAAGCCGTATCGCCCCCTACGCTTCCTGTAGTGTATTACAGTCTGTCAGAGCGACTGTGTGGATCATATGAACATTATAGAGCTTTTTAAATGAAACAGTAGAAGCCGTATCGCCCCCTACGCTTCCTGTAGTGTATTACAGTCTGTCAGAGCGACTGTGTGGATCATATGAACATTATAGAGCTTTTTAAATGAAACAGTAGAAGCCGTATCGCCCCCTACGCTTCCTGTAGTGTATTACAGTCTGTCAGAGCGAGTGTGTGGATCATATGAACATTATAGAGCTTTTTAAATGAAACAGTAGAAGCCGTATCGCCCCCTACGCTTCCTGTAGTGTATTACAATCTGTCAGAGCGACTGTGTGGATCATATGAACATTATAGAGCTTTTTAAATGAAACAGTAGAAGCCGTATCGCCCCCTACGCTTCCTGTAGTGTATTACAGTCTGTCAGAGCGACTGTGTGGATCATATGAACATTATAGAGCTTTTTAAATGAAACAGTAGAAGCCGTATCGCCCCCTACGCTTCCTGTAGTGTATTACAGTCTGTCAGAGCGACTGTGTGGATCATATGAACATTATAGAGCTTTTTAAATGAAACAGTAGAAGCCGTATCGCCCCCTACGCTTCCTGTAGTGTATTACAGTCTGTCAGAGCGACTGTGTGGATCATATGAACATTATAGAGCTTTTTAAATGAAACAGTAGAAGCCGTATCACCCCCTACGCTTCCTGTAGTGTATTACAGTCTGTCAGAGCGACTGTGTGGATCATATGAACATTATAGAGCTTTTTAAATGAAACAGTAGAAGCAGTATCGCCCCCTACGCTTCCTGTAGTGTATTACAGTCTGTCAGAGCGACTGTGTGGATCATATGAACATTATAGAGCTTTTTAAATGAAGCAGTAGAAGCCGTATCGCCCCCTACGCTTCCTGTAGTGTATTACAGTCTGTCAGAGCGACTGTGTGGATCATATGAACATTATAGAGCTTTTTAAATGAAACAGTAGAAGCCGTATCGCCCCCTACGCTTCCTGTAGTGTATTACAGTCTGTCAGAGCGACTGTGTGGATCATATGAACATTATAGAGCTTTTTAAATGAAACAGTAGAAGCCGTATCGCCCCCTACGCTTCCTGTAGTGTATTACAGTCTGTCAGAGCGACTGTGTGGATCATATGAACATTATAGAGCTTTTTAAATGAAACAGTAGAAGCCGTATCGCCCCCTACGCTTCCTGTAGTGTATTACAGTCTGTCAGAGCGACTGTGTGGATCATATGAACATTATAGAGCTTTTTAAATGAAAGAGTAGAAGCCGTATCGCCCCCTACGCTTCCTGTAGTGTATTACAGTCTGTCAGAGCGACTGTGTGGATCATATGAACATTATAGAGCTTTTTAAATGAAACAGTAGAAGCCGTATCGCCCCCTACGCTTCCTGTAGTGTATTACAGTCTGTCAGAGCGACTGTGTGGATCATATGAACATTATAGAGCTTTTTAAATGAAACAGTAGAAGCCGTATCGCCCCCTACGCTTCCTGTAGTGTATTACAGTCTGTCAGAGCGACTGTGTGGATCATATGAACCTTATAGAGCTTTTTAAATGAAACAGTAGAAGCCGTATCGCCCCCTACCATTCCTGTAGTGTATTACAGTCTGTCAGAGCGACTGTGTGGATCATATGAACATTATAGAGCTTTTTAAATGAAGCAGTAGAAGCCGTATCGCCCCCTACGCTTCCTGTAGTGTATTACAGTCTGTCAGAGCGACTGTGTGGATCATATGAACATTATAAAGCTTTTTAAATGAAACAGTAGAAGCAGTATCGCCCCCTACGCTTCCTGTAGTGTATTACAGTCTGTCAGAGCGACTGTGTGGATCATATGAACATTATAGAGCTTTTTAAGTGAAGCAGTAGAAGCCGTATCGCCCCCTACGCTTCCTGTAGTGTATTACAGTCTGTCAGAGCGACTGTGTGGATCATATGAACGTTATAGAGCTTTTTAAATGAAACAGTAGAAGCCGTATCGCCCCCTACGCTTCCTGTAGTGTATTACAGTCTGTCAGAGCGACTGTGTGGATCATATGAACATTATAGAGCTTTTTAAGTGAAGCAGTAGAAGCCGTATCGCCCCCTACGCTTCCTGTAGTGTATTACAGTCTGTCAGAGCGACTGTGTGGATCATATGAACGTTATAGAGCTTTTTAAATGAAACAGTAGAAGCCGTATCGCCCCCTACGCTTCCTGTAGTGTATTACAGTCTGTCAGAGCGACTGTGTGGATCATATGAACATTATAGAGCTTTTTAAATGAAACAGTAGAAGCCGTATCGCCCCCTACGCTTCCTGTAGTGTATTACAGTCTGTCAGAGCGACTGTGTGGATCATATGAACATTATAGAGCTTTTTAAATGAAACAGTAGAAGCCGTATCGCCCCCTACGCTTCCTGTTGTGAATTACAGTCTGTCAGAGCGACTGTGTGGATCATATGAACATTATAGAGCTTTTTAAATGAAACAGTAGAAGCCGTATCACCCCCTACGCTTCCTGTAGTGTATTACAGTCTGTCAGAGCGACTGTGTGGATCATATGAACGTTATAGAGCTTTTTAAATGAAACAGTAGAAGCCGTATCGCCCCCTACGCTTCCTGTAGTGTATTACAGTCTGTCAGAGCGACTGTGTGGATCATATGAACATTATAGAGCTTTTTAAATGAAACAGTAGAAGCCGTATCACCCCCTACGCTTCCTGTAGTGTATTACAGTCTGTCAGAGCGACTGTGTGGATCATATGAACATTATAGAGCTTTTTAAATGAAACAGTAGAAGCCGTATCGCCCCCTACGCTTCCTGTAGTGTATTACAGTCTGTCAGAGCGACTGTGTGGATCATATGAACATTATAGAGCTTTTTAAATGAAGCAGTAGAAGCCGTATCGCCCCCTACGCTTCCTGTAGTGTATTACAGTCTGTCAGAGCGACTGTGTGGATCATATGAACATTATAGAGCTTTTTAAATGAAACAGTAGAAGCAGTATCGCCCCCTACGCTTCCTGTAGTGTATTACAGTCTGTCAGAGCGACTGTGTGGATCATATGAACATTATAGAGCTTTTTAAGTGAAGCAGTAGAAGCCGTATCGCCCCCTACGCTTCCTGTAGTGTATTACAGTCTGTCAGAGCGACTGTGTGGATCATATGAACGTTATAGAGCTTTTTAAATGAAACAGTAGAAGCCGTATCGCCCCCTACGCTTCCTGTAGTGTATTACAGTCTGTCAGAGCGACTGTGTGGATCATATGAACATTATAGAGCTTTTTAAATGAAACAGTAGAAGCCGTATCGCCCCCTACGCTTCCTGTAGTGTATTACAGTCTGTCAGAGCGACTGTGTGGATCATATGAACATTATAGAGCTTTTTAAATGAAACAGTAGAAGCCGTATCGCCCCCTACGCTTCCTGTTGTGAATTACAGTCTGTCAGAGCGACTGTGTGGATCATATGAACATTATAGAGCTTTTTAAATGAAACAGTAGAAGCCGTATCACCCCCTACGCTTCCTGTAGTGTATTACAGTCTGTCAGAGCGACTGTGTGGATCATATGAACGTTATAGAGCTTTTTAAATGAAACAGTAGAAGCCGTATCGCCCCCTACGCTTCCTGTAGTGTATTACAGTCTGTCAGAGTGACTGTGTGGATCATATGAACATTATAGAGCTTTTTAAATGAAACAGTAGAAGCCGTATCGCCCCCTACGCTTCCTGTAGTGTATTACAGTCTGTCAGAGCGACTGTGTGGATCATATGAACATTATAGAGCTTTTTAAATGAAACAGTAGAAGCCGTATCGCCCCCTACGCTTCCTGTAGTGTATTACAGTCTGTCAGAGCGACTGTGTGGATCATATGAACATTATAGAGCTTTTTAAATGAAACAGTAGAAGCCGTATCGCCCCCTACGCTTCCTGTAGTGTATTACAGTCTGTCAGAGCGACTGTGTGGATCATATGAACATTATAGAGCTTTTTAAATGAAACAGTAGAAGCCGTATCACCCCCTACGCTTCCTGTAGTGTATTACAGTCTGTCAGAGCGACTGTGTGGATCATATGAACATTATAGAGCTTTTTAAATGAAACAGTAGAAGCAGTATCGCCCCCTACGCTTCCTGTAGTGTATTACAGTCTGTCAGAGCGACTGTGTGGATCATATGAACATTATAGAGCTTTTTAAATGAAGCAGTAGAAGCCGTATCGCCCCCTACGCTTCCTGTAGTGTATTACAGTCTGTCAGAGCGACTGTGTGGATCATATGAACATTATAGAGCTTTTTAAATGAAACAGTAGAAGCCGTATCGCCCCCTACGCTTCCTGTAGTGTATTACAGTCTGTCAGAGCGACTGTGTGGATCATATGAACATTATAGAGCTTTTTAAATGAAACAGTAGAAGCCGTATCGCCCCCTACGCTTCCTGTAGTGTATTACAGTCTGTCAGAGCGACTGTGTGGATCATATGAACATTATAGAGCTTTTTAAGTGAAGCAGTAGAAGCCGTATCGCCCCCTACGCTTCCTGTAGTGTATTACAGTCTGTCAGAGCGACTGTGTGGATCATATGAACGTTATAGAGCTTTTTAAATGAAACAGTAGAAGCCGTATCGCCCCCTACGCTTCCTGTAGTGTATTACAGTCTGTCAGAGCGACTGTGTGGATCATATGAACATTATAGAGCTTTTTAAATGAAACAGTAGAAGCCGTATCGCCCCCTACGCTTCCTGTAGTGTATTACAGTCTGTCAGAGCGACTGTGTGGATCATATGAACATTATAGAGCTTTTTAAATGAAACAGTAGAAGCCGTATCGCCCCCTACGCTTCCTGTTGTGTATTACAGTCTGTCAGAGCGACTGTGTGGATCATATGAACATTATAGAGCTTTTTAAATGAAACAGTAGAAGCCGTATCACCCCCTACGCTTCCTGTAGTGTATTACAGTCTGTCAGAGCGACTGTGTGGATCATATGAACGTTATAGAGCTTTTTAAATGAAACAGTAGAAGCCGTATCGCCCCCTACGCTTCCTGTAGTGTATTACAGTCTGTCAGAGCGACTGTGTGGATCATATGAACATTATAGAGCTTTTTAAATGAAACAGTAGAAGCCGTATCGCCCCCTACGCTTCCTGTAGTGTATTACAGTCTGTCAGAGCGACTGTGTGGATCATATGAACATTATAGAGCTTTTTAAATGAAACAGTAGAAGCCGTATCGCCCCCTACGCTTCCTGTAGTGTATTACAGTCTGTCAGAGCGACTGTGTGGATCATATGAACATTATAGAGCTTTTTAAATGAAACAGTAGAAGCCGTATCGCCCCCTACGCTTCCTGTAGTGTATTACAGTCTGTCAGAGCGACTGTGTGGATCATATGAACATTATAGAGCTTTTTAAATGAAACAGTAGAAGCCGTATCACCCCCTACGCTTCCTGTAGTGTATTACAGTCTGTCAGAGCGACTGTGTGGATCATATGAACATTATAGAGCTTTTTAAATGAAACAGTAGAAGCAGTATCGCCCCCTACGCTTCCTGTAGTGTATTACAGTCTGTCAGAGCGACTGTGTGGATCATATGAACATTATAGAGCTTTTTAAATGAAGCAGTAGAAGCCGTATCGCCCCCTACGCTTCCTGTAGTGTATTACAGTCTGTCAGAGCGACTGTGTGGATCATATGAACATTATAGAGCTTTTTAAATGAAACAGTAGAAGCCGTATCGCCCCCTACGCTTCCTGTAGTGTATTACAGTCTGTCAGAGCGACTGTGTGGATCATATGAACATTATAGAGCTTTTTAAATGAAACAGTAGAAGCCGTATCGCCCCCTACGCTTCCTGTAGTGTATTACAGTCTGTCAGAGCGACTGTGTGGATCATATGAACATTATAGAGCTTTTTAAATGAAACAGTAGAAGCCGTATCGCCCCCTACGCTTCCTGTAGTGTATTACAGTCTGTCAGAGCGACTGTGTGGATCATATGAACATTATAGAGCTTTTTAAATGAAACAGTAGAAGCCGTATCGCCCCCTACGCTTCCTGTAGTGTATTACAGTCTGTCAGAGCGACTGTGTGGATCATATGAACATTATAGAGCTTTTTAAATGAAAGAGTAGAAGCCGTATCGCCCCCTACGCTTCCTGTTGTGAATTACAGTCTGTCAGAGCGACTGTGTGGATCATATGAACATTATAGAGCTTTTTAAATGAAAGAGTAGAAGCCGTATCGCCCCCTACGCTTCCTGTAGTGTATTACAGTCTGTCAGAGCGACTGTGTGGATCATATGAACATTATAGAGCTTTTTAAATGAAACAGTAGAAGCCGTATCGCCCCCTACGCTTCCTGTAGTGTATTACAGTCTGTCAGAGCGACTGTGTGGATCATATGAACATTATAGAGCTTTTTAAATGAAACAGTAGAAGCCGTATCGCCCCCTACACTTCCTGTAGTGTATTACAGTCTGTCAGAGCGACTGTGTGGATCATATGAACATTATAGAGCTTTTTAAATGAAACAGTAGAAGCCGTATCACCCCCTACGCTTCCTGTAGTGTATTACAGTCTGTCAGAGCGACTGTGTGGATCATATGAACATTATAGAGCTTTTTAAATGAAACAGTAGAAGCAGTATCGCCCCGTACGCTTCCTGTAGTGTATTACAGTCTGTCAGAGCGACTGTGTGGATCATATGAACATTATAGAGCTTTTTAAATGAAGCAGTAGAAGCCGTATCGCCCCCTACGCTTCCTGTAGTGTATTACAGTCTGTCAGAGCGACTGTGTGGATCATATGAACATTATAGAGCTTTTTAAATGAAACAGTAGAAGCCGTATCGCCCCCTACGCTTCCTGTAGTGTATTACAGTCTGTCAGAGCGACTGTGTGGATCATATGAACATTATAGAGCTTTTTAAATGAAACAGTAGAAGCCGTATCGCCCCCTACGCTTCCTGTAGTGTATTACAGTCTGTCAGAGCGACTGTGTGGATCATATGAACATTATAGAGCTTTTTAAATGAAACAGTAGAAGCCGTATCGCCCCCTACGCTTCCTGTAGTGTATTACAATCTGTCAGAGCGACTGTGTGGATCATATGAACATTATAGAGCTTTTTAAATGAAACAGTAGAAGCCGTATCGCCCCCTACGCTTCCTGTAGTGTATTACAGTCTGTCAGAGCGACTGTGTGGATCATATGAACATTATAGAGCTTTTTAAATGAAACAGTAGAAGCCGTATCGCCCCCTACGCTTCCTGTAGTGTATTACAGTCTGTCAGAGCGACTGTGTGGATCATATGAACATTATAGAGCTTTTTAAATGAAACAGTAGAAGCCGTATCGCCCCCTACGCTTCCTGTAGTGAATTACAGTCTGTCAGAGCGACTGTGTGGATCATATGAACATTATAGAGCTTTTTAAATGAAACAGTAGAAGCCGTATCACCCCCTACGCTTCCTGTAGTGTATTACAGTCTGTCAGAGCGACTGTGTGGATCATATGAACATTATAGAGCTTTTTAAATGAAACAGTAGAAGCAGTATCGCCCCCTACGCTTCCTGTAGTGTATTACAGTCTGTCAGAGCGACTGTGTGGATCATATGAACATTATAGAGCTTTTTAAATGAAGCAGTAGAAGCCGTATCGCCCCCTACGCTTCCTGTAGTGTATTACAGTCTGTCAGAGCGACTGTGTGGATCATATGAACATTATAGAGCTTTTTAAATGAAACAGTAGAAGCCGTATCGCCCCCTACGCTTCCTGTAGTGTATTACAGTCTGTCAGAGCGACTGTGTGGATCATATGAACATTATAGAGCTTTTTAAATGAAACAGTAGAAGCCGTATCGCCCCCTACGCTTCCTGTAGTGTATTACAGTCTGTCAGAGCGACTGTGTGGATCATATGAACATTATAGAGCTTTTTAAATGAAACAGTAGAAGCCGTATCGCCCCCTACGCTTCCTGTAGTGTATTACAGTCTGTCAGAGCGACTGTGTGGATCATATGAACATTATAGAGCTTTTTAAATGAAACAGTAGAAGCCGTATCGCCCCCTACGCTTCCTGTAGTGTATTACAGTCTGTCAGAGCGACTGTGTGGATCATATGAACATTATAGAGCTTTTTAAATGAAACAGTAGAAGCCGTATCGCCCCCTACGCTTCCTGTAGTGTATTACAGTCTGTCAGAGCGACTGTGTGGATCATATGAACATTATAGAGCTTTTTAAATGAAACAGTAGAAGCCGTATCGCCCCCTACGCTTCCTGTAGTGTATTACAGTCTGTCAGAGCGACTGTGTGGATCATATGAACATTATAGAGCTTTTTAAATGAAACAGTAGAAGCCGTATCGCCCCCTACCATTCCTGTAGTGTATTACAGTCTGTCAGAGCGACTGTGTGGATCATATGAACGTTATAGAGCTTTTTAAATGAAACAGTAGAAGCCGTATCGCCCCCTACGCTTCCTGTAGTGTATTACAGTCTGTCAGAGCGACTGTGTGGATCATATGAACATTATAGAGCTTTTTAAATGAAACAGTAGAAGCCGTATCGCCCCCTACGCTTCCTGTAGTGTATTACAGTCTGTCAGAGCGACTGTGTGGATCATATGAACATTATAGAGCTTTTTAAATGAAACAGTAGAAGCCGTATCGCCCCCTACGCTTCCTGTTGTGTATTACAGTCTGTCAGAGCGACTGTGTGGATCATATGAACATTATAGAGCTTTTTAAATGAAACAGTAGAAGCCGTATCGCCCCCTACGCTTCCTGTAGTGTATTACAGTCTGTCAGAGCGACTGTGTGGATCATATGAACATTATAGAGCTTTTTAAATGAAGCAGTAGAAGCCGTATCGCCCCCTACGCTTCCTGTAGTGTATTACAGTCTGTCAGAGCGACTGTGTGGATCATATGAACATTATAGAGCTTTTTAAATGAAGCAGTAGAAGCCGTATCGCCCCCTACGCTTCCTGTAGTGTATTACAGTCTGTCAGAGTGACTGCGTGGATCATATGAACATTATAGAGCTTTTTAAATGAAACAGTAGAAGCCGTATCGCCCCCTACGCTTCCTGTAGTGTATTACAGTCTGTCAGAGCGACTGTGTGGATCATATGAACATTATAGAGCTTTTTAAATGAAACAGTAGAAGCCGTATCGCCCCCTACGCTTCCTGTAGTGTATTACAGTCTGTCAGAGCGACTGTGTGGATCATATGAACATTATAGAGCTCTTTAAATGAAACAGTAGAAGCCGTATCGCCCCCTACGCTTCCTGTAGTGTATTACAGTCTGTCAGAGCGACTGTGTGGATCATATGAACATTATAGAGCTTTTTAAATGAAACAGTAGAAGCCGTATCGCCCCCTACGCTTCCTGTAGTGTATTACAGTCTGTCAGAGTGACATTTGATTATTCAGCTTATTTTAATAATAACTGACTATAATAATAATAATAATAATAAAAATAATAATAATAATTATTATTATTATTATTACACCAAAATAACTGAATTAATCAAAACTGAATGGAATCATGGTGAAATTTAACCTTTTCTCAATCCCAGGTGTCTCTCTGTCTCTCTGTCTGTCTTTCTCTCTCTGCCTGTCTTTCTCTCTCTGCCTGTCTGTCTCTCTCTCTCTGTCTCTCTCTCTGTCTCTCTCTCTCTCTCTCAATTCAATTTTCACCTTAAGGTGCTTTATTAGCAGGACAAATATGCTACATTTGTATTGCCAAAGATTTTTAAACAGAACATCAATGATTTAAGAGGTGAACACATTAGAATCTGGAATTTCAGAAGAAAAAAAAATTGATTTTAAAATGTTAAACATCGCAAAATCGCTAAATTGTAGAGCCGTCAATTTAAAAAGACACTATATAATCAAAATAAAAACAATGAATACATGTGTGTGTATCCGTGTGAGTGTGTGTGTGTGTGTGTGTGTATCCGTGTGTGTGTGTGTGTGTGTGTGTCTGTATAGGTGTAGGTGTGTGTGTGTGTGCGTGTGTGTGTGTGTGTCTGTCTGTATAGGTGTAGGTGTTTGTGTGTGTGTTTGTGTGTTTGTGTGTGTGTTTGTGTATAGGTGTAGGTGGGTGTGTGTGTGTGTGTGTGTGTATAAGTGTAGGTGTGTGTGTGTGTGTCAGGTGCTCTGCCACAGTGTACTGGTCAGGGTGGTTCTCAGTCTCAGATCAGTCACTGTACTCAGGTGTTCTGCCACAGTGTACTCATCAGGGTGCTCCTCAGTCTCAAATCAGTCACTGTACTCAGGTGCTCTTCCACAGTGTACTCTTCAGGGTGGTCCTCAGTCTCAGATCAGTCACTGTACTCAGGTGCTCTTCCACAGTGTACTCTTCAGGGTGGTCCTCAGTCTCAGATCAGTCACTGTGCTCAGGTGCTCTGCCACAGTGCACTCGTCAAGGTGGTCCTCAGTATCAGATCAGTCACTGTACTTAGGTGCTCTGCCAAAGTGTTATCATCAGGGTGGTCTTCAGTCTCAGATCAGTCACTGTGCTCAGGTACTCTGCCATAGTGTTCTCGTCAGGGTGGTCCTCAGTCTCAGATCAGTCACTGTACTCAGGTGCTCTGCCACAGTGTACTCTTCAGGGTGGTCCTCAGTCTCAGATCAGTCACTGTACTCAGGTGCTCTTCCACAGTGTACTCATCAGTGTGGTCCTCAGTCTCAGATCAGTCACTGTACTCAGGTACTCTGCCAAAGTGTTATCATCAGGGTGGTCCTCAGTGTCAGATCAGTCACTGTACTCAGGTGCTCTGCCAAAGTGTACTCATCAGGGTGGTCCTCAGTCTCAGATCAGTCACCGTACTCAGGTGCTCTGCCAAAGTGTTATCATCAGGGTGGTCTTCAGTCTCAGATCAGTCACTGTGCTCAGGTACTCTGCCATAGTGTTCTCGTCAGGGTGGTCCTCAGTCTCAGATCAGTCACTGTACTCAGGTGCTCTGCCACAGTGTACTCATCAGGGTGGTCCTCAGTCTCAGATCAGTCACTGTACTCGGGTACTCTGGCACAGTGTTCTCGTCAGGGTGGTCCTCAGTCTCAGATCAGTCACTGTGCTGAGGTGCTCTTTTTAGGGCCAGGTGTTTTTCTCTCAGATGTTCTGTAATTTGGTTCTGATCAGATTGGTTTTGTTTTTCTGATCCTGAGCCTGTTGAGTGTTAGTGTGTTAGTGTGTGTGTGAGTGTGTGTTAGTGCTGGTTAGTGTGTAGTTAAGGACCAGCTGAGTGAGGGGACTGTGGTCTTTGCTCAACTCCGGGTACTGCAGAGCTTTATAATGATATGAGTGGGAGTCGCTATTTTTTAGGTGCATCCAAAATTTGATTGCCCTTTTTTGTATTTTTAGAATTAGTGGGTACTGACCTAATTCTGCTCTGCATGCGTTGTTGGTGGTGTTTCTGTGTACTTTTAAAATGTTTTTGCAAAACTCTGCATGCCGAGTCTCAATCGGATGTTTGTCCCATGTGTGAAATTCCTGATTGGTTAGCGGACCCCACACTTCACTGCCATAAAGGGCAATTGGTTCAATTACTGACTCAAATATTTTTATCTCTCAGTTCACTCACTGCCTGATGGAAATGCCCTGAAGAACTGATTTTAATGCCTCAATAATTATAGCTTGAGGAGTGATTAATCTGATCTGTGCCAGGAATTTGAACAGGAATTTGATCTCCAAGTCATGCAGAGTGAGACCGGGAGCTGTGGACATTAATTCATTAATGTAGATATTAAGTAGAGTTGGGCTTAAACAGCAGCCCTGTCTCACTCCGCGCTCCTGGGAGATGGAATTTGTTTGTTTATTGCCAATTTTTATGCCGCATTTATTTGCTGTGTACATTGATTTAATTAGATCATATGTTTTACCCCCTACACCACTTCTATAAGTTTGTAGAACAGTCCTTGGTGCCAAATGGAATCAAAAGCCTTTTTGAAATCAGTAAAACATGCAAAGATTTTGTTTTTGTTTTGGACAATGTATTTATCAATTAGAGTGTGTAGGGTGTAAATATGATCAGTGGTGCGATAATTTGGTAAAAATCCAATTTGACTTCTACTCAACACACTGTGCTCCATAAGGAAGTTCAGGAATCTGGAGTTTAAAATGCTGCACAGCAACTTCCCAGATTACTGTTCACACAGATGCCTCGGTAGTTATTAGGGTCCAATTTATCTCCACTTTTAAAGATCGGGGTTATTAGTCTCTCTGTTTCTCTCTCTCTGTCTGTCTGTCTCTCTCTCTCTCTCTCTCTCTGTTTCTCTCTGTCTCTCTCTCTCCCTCTCTGTTTCTCTCTGTCTCTCTCTCTCTCTCTCTCTCTGTCTCTCTCTGTCTCTCTCTGTCTCTCTCTCTCTCTCTCCCTCTCTGTTTCTCTCTGTCTCTCTCTGTCTCTCTCTCTGTCTCTCTCTCTCTCTCTCTCTCCCTCTCTGTTTCTCTCTCTCTCTGTTTCTCTCTGTCTCTCTGTCTGTCTGTCTGTCTGTCTCTCTCTCTGTTTCTCTCTGTCTCTCTGTCTCTCTCTCTCTCTCTCTCTCTGTTTCTCTCTGTCTCTCTCTCTCCCTCTCTGTTTCTCTCTCTCTCTGTTTCTCTCTGTCTCTCTGTCTGTCTGTCTGTCTGTCTCTCTCTCTGTTTCTCTCTGTCTCTCTGTCTCTCTCTCTCTCTCTCTCTCTCTGTTATGTTTGTGTTGTTTGTTTATTGTGATATGAATATTAATATGTCTCTAATATTACATGTGAGGATACTGAGTGGCAGCTGTAACACAGACAGGAAGTCTCAGTAATCACCTGCTCTCCACCAGGAGCTCCTCCTCACAGTAAACTACAGGAAGTCTTACAACGACATCTAGTGGTGCAACTCAGAATTAATACAGAACTCTTTTAAAGTTCTGTTTCAGAGTGAAAAGCTTTTTAACATGTTTAATGATGTTGTTTATCCAGCATGAAATCATTTTTTATGATCTGCACATTTCACTACACGCTCATAATTTACTGCTGAAAGCCAAAAATCTGCGCCGCTCTTTGTGTTGTTTCCAGTGATGTTTCCAGAGCAGATCACTGAAGAGACGCTGTCTGTTTATAGTTTAGAGCCCAGATTTGGGGAAAAACGGGTCGACTTTCAGTAGAAAAACAAACTGAGTTCAGCTTCTTTTATTATAAGGGTTTAAAATGACATCACCGTCTATTAGACTGGAGAGAAGAGCTACAGCCTCACACGACGCCCAGCTTCTGAATGGAGCTTATGGAATATGAACGTTATGAAGAACATAACCGAGCGCGGTTTGGACCCACCGGTGGTCTCGGGGGGTTTAAGAGGTTTTAGAATTATCACTTTATTAATGGTGTTTCCTGACACTCTGAATGGGAATCAGATCAAATTTTTAATAATAATTAATCCTCACTTTATTTGCTGTTATTCTCTTTTTTCAGCTGTGTGTATATTGAGAAGTGAAACTCTTTGGCACAACCAATCAGGATGTCCATTTCAGCTGGGGGGCGGGGCATTTCCCACACAGCGAAGCTGTGGTGAGTTGTTGTGCAGTGAGAGGAGCTGCAGCCCACTGCTCTGGTAAAGTGTGTTACTGAGAGTCTGGAGCTGATGCACCATCACAGTCTGAGTTACTGCACTGTGTGAATTCACTAAACGCCAGTTTGGGTGTTTCTTACTGCTGCGTCATTAAACTTCAGATCCACTGCAGTTGGTGTGGATCTACTGAACTTCTCCACCATGTTGAGGTCACACTGAGGAACAGACTGAGGAATGAATTCAGCTCCAGAGCGTTTACCTCAGAGCACATCAGTGCTGCACTGTCTGTTCTGCTGCTTTAACAGTCGCTCAGCACAGACGCTCAGATCACTGCTGCAGCTCCAGCTGCTGCTCAGAACAGAAGACCAGCAATAACACAGTATAGAAGATCTGTGTCTGGTTTGGGCTTATTGATCCCAGAGTGTGTTTTTGGCTCAGTATCAGTGACCTGATTACATTTAAATGGTCAAATAATGTATTACTATGATTATGGTCCACTTTTTTTGTTTGTTCTGTCTCCATGGTGGAGAATGTGAGAGTAACCGAGCGCTGAAAACAGCCGGATGTTCTTCAGAGATGTGAGCTAGAACCGTGAAATGCAGAGTCAAACAAAAACAAACACTGACTCGATTCATAGACTTAATAGATGTGTGATTAGCGTGACTTTAAAAGTGGTTTTAGTTCATTAGCAAATGGCCTATTTGCATTTCGTCGCTTACCCAATTGGACTTTTATTTATTTATTTAGATTTTTTGCATTTTACTTTGTCTGAGTGAAGAAACTAGGTGGCTTTTTTTTTTTTTTTTGCCTGCCTGCCAGTATATGTTGTCATCATGTAGGGGGAGGACAACAAACTGCAAACATACAAGCCAACAAAAAATGGGGAAGAAAGGAGAAAAAATGGTAGAAGTTGGGAGAAAAAAAGAAACATATTGAACATGTAAAACATAAGAAAAATTACATTACATTACATTACATTACATTTAGCAGACGCTTTTATCCAAAGCGACTTACAAATAATGTGGTACATAGAACAAACATAGTCAGGCCTTAAAGGAGGCCAAGGGGTAATAGCGGGGTAGAGAAGGGAAGGAGGGCAAGAAGGAGATGAGGTTGGTAGTGGTTAGATTGCAGGAGGCGATTAGAGCAAGTGCTCCCTGAAGAGCTCCGTCTTCAGGAGTTTCTTAAACACAGCGAGGGACACCCCTGCTCTGACAGCAGAAGGTAGCTTGTTCCACCATTGGAGAATCAAGTATGAGAACTCTCGATTGCTTTGTGTGACTGTTTGGCAAAGCTAAGCGACGCTCATTGGAGGATGGCAGCGGCCGGGCGGTGCTGTAAGCCTTTAGGAGCGAGTGCAGGTAGGAAGGAGCCTGCTCTGTTAACACCTTGTAGGCAATCGTAAGAGTTTTAAATTTGATACGAGCAGCAACCGGTAACCAGTGGAGCTCAATGAGCAGTGGGGTGACATGCGCCCGTTTTGGTTGGTTAAAGACCAGACGCGCTGCAGCGTTCTGAACCATCTTCAGTGGTTTTACAACACAGGCCGGGAGGCCCGTCAGTATGGCATTGCAGTAGTCGAGGCGTGAGATGACCACTGCTTGTACCAAGAGTTGGGTGGCTTGTTGTGTTAGAAACGGCCGTATCTGTCTGATGTGGTACAGCGCAAAGCGGCAGGACCGAGCCACCGAGGCAACATGGTGCGTAAAGGAGAGTTGGTCATCTACCATAACCCCCAGGTTCCTAGCAACCTTTGTCGGGGAGAGTGAGAGTGAGTCGATGGTTATGGTGAAGTTGTGTTGAATGGATTGTTTAGCTGGTATAACCAGAAGTTCAGACTTGGACAGGTTTAGTTGAAGGTGATGTTCCTTCATCCATGCGGATATGTCCGAGAGGCACAGCGATATCCGCACAGAGATCGACGGGTCATCAGGCGGGAATGACAGATAGAGCTGGGTGTCGTCAGCATAGCAATGGCACGAGAAGCCATGTGAGCGGATAACCCAGCCTAGAGAGGTGGTGTAAATAGAAAAGAGAAGGGGTCCCAGTACCGATCCCTGGGGAACCCCAGTGGATAGCGAGTGGGCTGAGGAGAGCTCTCCATGCCACGACACCTTGAATGAGCGCCCAGTGAGGTACGATCTGAACCATAGTAGCGCATTGTCTGAGATACCCATGTTTGATAGAGTAGACAGGAGAAATTCATGATTGACTGTGTCAAAAGCGGCTGAGAGGTCCAGCAGAATGAGTACTGAGGACTGTCCTGCAGCTCTGGCAGTTTTTAGTGTCTCAATCACAGATAAAAGAGCCGTTTCAGTGGAGTGCCCTTTTTTAAAACCTGATTGATTTGGGTCCAGGAGGTCATTCTGGGAGAGGAAACCATTGACCTGACTGTAGACTGTTCTTTCTATAGTTTTGGAAAGAAAGGGTAGTAGTGAGACTCAGTTCCATCTGATTAAAGTCCGGGAAGTTAGAGTTAACAGTGGTGGACAGTAACTGAGTAACTGAGTAAATGTAATTAGTTTCTGTACTTTAGTATTTTTGGTGTATCTGTACTGAAGTTTCTCCGTTCTGGGCGACTTTTTCCTTTCACTCCACTACATTTCAGAGTCTAATATCCGACTTTTTCCTCCTACATTTTGAGAAATCTGTCGTTCCTTTTGGTTTCTGTGTGTATAAAAACGTAACATGTCAAAACGAAAGAAGCGCAAAGCCAGAGCACCAATCAGGGCCCAGCGGTCACTTTGTTTAGAGCTGGTTTTGACCTGTTGGTCATACCGACCCAGTGCAGCACGCGGTTCAACGTCAGCGCAGCAGCGTAAAACTTTGGGAGAGTCTGTTCAACATAAATGATGAACTAACCTAACTTTGTGTAAATAGAGCTCAATATAGAAATATGTCCACATATGCAGTCGAGACTGACGCGGCTTTTTTCTGAATTTCTACAAACACCATTTCATTTTATAGTAAATGAGTTTGGGCTGGTTTATGTTTCTGAACAGACGCCTACAGATCAACATAGTAAAGGAGCTCATCTGTGATCCTGAGTTTAAAGCCAGTTTTTATTCAACTTAAACTTGGAACTAAGTTGTAAATAAATCTGAAACTGAAACTTTGCTTGTGTGTAAAAAGTGATTTCAGAGCCACTCGGTTCTCCCTGATGGAAACTGTTTACCTTCAGTGTTTTGTGCTTCTGATCATTTTAATAGACGTCATTATCATAGCTTCATTATCACTGCAGTCTGATCATGTTTATCTGATAAATATGATCAGTGAGTTCAGGCTGAGTGAGTAGCAACAACGACAATACATGAATCGATTTTACTGAAAGGAGCTGCACTTGCACACTTAGCCGAGACTCCGGTTAAAATCAGCGAGTTTGCAGTTCACAGTGGCGTCATTTACAAAGGAGGAAATCAGTCAAAATTGATTTCACATGAATTTGAATGTAGCTTTATTTACAGTGATAAGAATGGAAAGAGTCTTACTGTAAGTTCTGTTATTCCAGTCCAGGCAGGTTCTCTGAGTTGCATGTGGGTTCCAGCTTTAGCTCCAGGTCTGTCAGGTAAGATAACACTGTGAGGGTGTGTTTCTGTCTCAGTTTCAGCGCTGACAGGTGTGTGTGTGTGTGTGTGTGTGTGTGTGTGTGTGTGTGTGTGTGTGTGTGTGTGTGTGTGTCTTTGGTTAATGTTCAGATCAATAATTAATGAGAAATTCTATCACTTATTGAGCCCTGACCTCAGGCTCCACAGGGCTTCTTACTCTACTTATGTACACATTCAGGACTTTAGCTTATCTTAGGTTTCAGATTAAAACCCTTTTGCTCTGAGTGACTCTAAACCTTAATTGTTATTTTATTAAAACTGATTGTTTGAATAAAAATGATTGATCATTCCGTTTTGTCTCTACCAAACCAATCCTAAATCTAGCAAACTGTACCAAACGTTTCAGTAGTGATTGTTTCAGTTGTGACTGTTTCGATAGTATCTGTGGTGGTTGTGACTCTTCTGATAGTGTTAGTTGCAGTAGTGACTTTCAGTAGTGACTGTTTCGATAGTGTGTTTCGGTAGTAACTATGTCAGTAGTGTGTGTTACGATAGTGACTGTGTCAGTAGTGTCTGTTTCGGTAATTTTTGTGTCAGTAGTGACTGTTTCAGTACTGTCTTTCAGTAATGACTGTTTCAGTAGTGTCTTTCAGTAAAGACTTTCAGACTTTGGGACACATTTACTTCAAAACAGATCTAATTGCTCACCATGTGGCCTTGAGGGACAGGGATACAGCCTCACTTCCTGCTCTAAAATGCAGAAGCATGGCCTTATTTTAAATTTAGAATCTGGAGAAATCCCTGTAAGCAAGGCTGATGGTCAGTATTGGGAGCTTGTGATGTTTGGGCCCTCAGGCTGCACTGCATTAAAAACAGACCTGATTCTATAGTGGAAATCACTGCAGGGGATCAGAAACACTTCCAGAAATCACTGCCTGTGAACACAGTTCACAGTACAATCCACAAATGCAAGTTAAAGCTGCATCATGCAAAGAATTAACCAGCTATAAACAGGATCCAGAAATGCTGCCACCTTCTCTGGGCCAAAGCTCATTTAAAATGGACCAAGGTGAAGTGGAAAAGTGTCCTGTGGTCAGATTAATCAAAATTTTTAATTTTTTTTGGTAACAATGGACACTGGATCCTCCCAGCTTGTTATTAGCACACAGTTCAAAAGCCTTGGGAAGGCCTTTCATATTTCAGCAAGACAATAAACCACATACTGCGTCCATCACAGCAGCACAGCTTCACAGAAGAAGGGTCCAGGTGCTGAACTGACCTGCCTGCAGTCCAGACCTTTCGCTGATAGAAAACATTTGGTGCATCATGAAATGAAAAATCCACCAAAGACAACCCAAAACCGAGCAGCTAGAATCCCACGTCAAACAGGAATGGGACAACATTCCTCTATCAAAGCTCCAGCAACTCACTTCCCAGCTGTTAACAGACTGTTGTTAAAGATGAGGAGATGCTACATAACCATAGACACGACCCCGTCCCAACTTTTCTGAGATGAATGGCTGCCATCAAGCTCTAAATGAGTTAATGTTTTTCATAAAATAGTAAAGTGTCTCATTTCAACACCTGATCCGTGTTCTATGTTCTATTGTGAATAAAATATGAGATGTGCAAATCATTGCATTCTGTCTTTATTTACATTTATTTCCATTTTACACAGCGTCCCAACATTTTGGAAACTGGGGTTGATTATTTTCTAATGCAGACTGCAGTGATTTGGTACAGAGGCGAGTCACTGCCCTTCAGTGTGTGTTGCTATCAGATGTTATGTCATAATTATGAAAACAATTACAGGAAAGTATAGAAAAGATATATTATGAAAAAATTAGAAATGAGAAAGAACAAAACTGCGAGAAAATTATTAGGAGTGAAAATCTAATTAGTGAGAGTTGAGTTAATGCTGTGATACGAGTTGGTAACAAACAGGCCAGATGCTGTGTTTAACTCAGTTAACTGAATTGATTAAGTTTAACTTTCTCAGAAAGGTCAGCTGACCGATCATGTGATCGGACCTCTGAGCTTGTGCTGTTGCTCTGTAGTCGTGTGTTTTGCCCGTGTCAGGAGCTCCGGGTCTGAGCTGAGCTGAGTGTTTATGGGAACCATCATGTTCTGAGCTACACAAACACGTTCCGTGCTAACAGTGAGCTGCACTGAGTGGAGCCTGAAACTGAAACTCCAGCCCTGGTAACCTCAACAGCAGCTCCTCCAGCTGCCAGTTGCCTCTAAACTGCCCCACTGAACGGAGCCTGCTGGCCTGTGTGGGCTGTTTTGGTGAGGTCAGTCTGATGAGTGTTAGCTATGAGGTCATATTAGCTCATATTTCAGCTTCTTAACAAGCCCATAATTCAGAGCATTCAGTGACATTTGGGGGAAACATACACAAAACTAAAGGGATCAGTGTTAGAACATGTTTATTTACCCCACACATAAAAACAGGACGCAGAATACACACATCAGTGTGTGTGTGTGTGTGTGTGTGTGTGTGTGTGTTGCCCTTTGCTATTTCTGAGTGGAATGTGGATTCTATTTTGGTGGTTACCATGGAAACCATTGTATTTGCAGTGGCAGTGATAGAGCTGCTGAAGAGACTCTGCTATTTCTGTCACACACACACACATGCAATATGTATATGCAACCAGTTTTTATATGTGGCCACTTTATCAAAAACACCTCCCTTGTGGTTTCACTTTACTTGTGCACTGTTTCTGCTCTTCATCTGTGGTCAGTTCATGGTAAGCAGTGGTCAGTGGTGGTCCCACGGTGGTCTCTGGTTTACACTGGAGCTGAAGGTGAGCTTCAGTCTGAAACTGTAAAGCTGGTCTTTTTGTTACATGTTTTTGATAAAGTGGCCAGTGAGTGAGTGTGTGTGTGTGTCATGCAGGCGGAGGGTGATGTCACCGTGGCAACAGTGCTGCTGAGAATGATTGGCTGACTGCTTTAATCAATCACTCTGCTTCGTTTCACTGCTCATACATAACAGAGTGGTGAATCAATGATCTGCTGTATTGATAATCACAGTGAGAAATACTGATTGATTGTATAAGAACTCTGTTGATATTTGTTTGGTCTGGTTTGCGCTCCGGGTCAGAAGGAGAGCAGTGGTGAGAGGTGGTCAGCAGAGGGGTGTTCTACCACAGCCCTTAGCTTAGCTAACTGTAAATATTGGAGTTAAATCAGCAGAAATGTCAGCAGATAAAGCCCCGTTACGGTGCTGAAATCTCCAAATTCCATCTCTACAAACCGTAGCCCACAAAATTCTATCTGAACCAACTGTAGCCCACAAAATTCCATCTGAACCAACCGTAATCCACAACATTCTGTCTGACCTGACTGTGGCCCACAGAATTCTGTCTGAACCGACTCTAAGCCACAAAATTCTGTCTGAACCAACCGTAACGCACAAAATTCTGACTGAACCGACTGTAGCCCACAAAATTCCACCTGAACCAACTGTAGCCCACAAAATTCCATCTGAACCAACTGTAGCCCCACAAAATTCCGTCTGAATCGACTGTAGCCCCACAAAATTCCATCTGAATCAATTGTAGCCCCACAAAATTCTTTCTGAACCGACTGTAACCCACAACATTCTGTCTGAACTGACTGTGGCCCACAAAATTCCATCTGAACCAACTGTAGCCCACAAAATTCCATCTGAACCAAATGTAGCCCCACAAAATTCCGTCTGAAACAACTGTAGCCCCACAAAATTCCATCTGAACCAACTGTAGCCCCACAAAATTCCGTCTGAACCAACTGTAGCCCCACAAAATTCCATCTGAATCAATTGTAGCCCCACAAAATTCTTTCTGAACCAACTGTAACCCACAACATTCAGTCTGAACTGACTGTGGCATACAAAATTCCATCTGAACCAACTGTAGCCCACAAAATTTCGTCTGAACCAACTGTAGCCCACAAAATTTCGTCTGAACCAACTGTAGCCCCACAAAATTCCGTCTGAACCAACTGTAGCCCCACAAAATTCCATCTGAACCAACTGTAGCCCCACAAAATTCCGTCTGAACCAACTGTAGCCCCACAAAATTCCATCTGAATCGACTGTAGCCCCACAAAATTCCATCTGAATCAATTGTAGCCCCACAAAATTCTTTCTGAACCGACTGTAACCCACAACATTCTGTCTGAACTGACTGTGGCCCACAAAATTCCGTCTGAACCGACTGTAGCCCAGAAAATTCCGTCTGAACCAACTGTAGCCCACAAAATTCTGTCAGAACCGACTGTAGCTGCACAAAATTCTTTCTGAACTGACTGTAGCCCCACAAAATTCCATGTGAACCGACTGTAGCCCCACAAATTTGTCTGAACCGAACGTAGTCCACAAAATTCTGTCTGAACCGACTGTAGCCCCAGAAAATTCTGTCTGAACCGACTGTAGCGCCACAAAATTCTGTCTGAATTGACTGTAGCCCACAAAATTCCATCTGAATCGACTGTAGCCCCACAAAATTCCATCTGAATCAATTATAGCCCCACAAAATTCTTTCTGAACCGACTGTAGCCCACAACATTCTGTCTGAACTGACTGTGGCCCAGAAAATTCCATCTGAACCAACTGTAGCCCACAAAATTCCATCTGAACCAACTGTAGCCCCACAAAATTCCGTCTGAACCAACTGTAGCCCCGCAAAATTCCATCTGAATCGACTGTAGCCCCACAAAATTCCATCTGAATCAATTGTAGCCCCACAAAATTCTTTCTGAACCGACTGTAGCCCACAACATTCTTTCTGAACTGACTGTGGCCCACAAAATTCCGTCTGAACCGACTGTAGCCCAGAAAATTTCGTCTGAACCAACTGTAGCCCAGAAAATTCTGTCAGAACCGACTGTAGCCACACAAAATTCTTTCTGAACCGACTGTAGCCCCACAAAATTCCATGTGAACCGACTGTAGCCCCACAAAATTCTGTCTGAACCGAACGTAGTCCACAAAATTCTGTCTGAACCGACTGTAGCCCCAGAAAATTCTGTCTGAACCGACTGTAGCCCCACAAAATTCCGTCTGAACCAACTGTAACACACAAAATTCCGTCTGAACCAACTGTAACCCACAAAATTCTGTCTGAACCGACTGTAGCCCCACAAAATTCTGTCTGAATTGACTGTAGCTGCACAAAATTCTTTCTGAACTGACTGTAGCCCCACAAAATTCCATGTGAACCGACTGTAGCCCCACAAATTTGTCTGAACCGAACGTAGTCCACAAAATTCTGTCTGAACCGACTGTAGCCCCAGAAAATTCTGTCTGAACCGACTGTAGCCCCACAAAATTCTGTCTGAATTGACTGTAGCCCACAAAATTCCATCTGAATCGACTGTAGCCCCACAAAATTCCATCTGAATCAATTGTAGCCCCACAAAATTCTTTCTGAACCGACTGTAGCCCACAACATTCTGTCTGAACTGACTGTGGCCCAGAAAATTCCATCTGAACCAACTGTAGCCCACAAAATTCCATCTGAACCAACTGTAGCCCCACAAAATTCCGTCTGAACCAACTGTAGCCCCGCAAAATTCCATCTGAATCGACTGTAGCCCCACAAAATTCTTTCTGAACCGACTGTAGCCCACAACATTCTTTCTGAACTGACTGTGGCCCACAAAATTCCGTCTGAACCGACTGTAGCCCAGAAAATTTCGTCTGAACCAACTGTAGCCCAGAAAATTCTGTCAGAACCGACTGTAGCCACACAAAATTCTTTGTGAACCGACTGTAGCCCCACAAAATTCCATGTGAACCGACTGTAGCCCCACAAAATTCTGTCTGAACCGAACGTAGTCCACAAAATTCTGTCTGAACCGACTGTAGCCCCAGAAAATTCTGTCTGAACCGACTGTAGCCCCACAAAATTCCGTCTGAACCAACTGTAACACACAAAATTCCGTCTGAACCAACTGTAACCCACAAAATTCTGTCTGAATTGACTGTAGCCCACAAAATTCCATCTGAACCAACTGTAACCCACAAAATTCTGTCTGAATTGACTGTAGCCCACAAAATTCCGTCTGAACCGACTGTAGCCCACAAAATTCTCCCTGAACCGACTGTAACCCACAAAATTCTCCCTGAACCGACTGTAGCCCACAACATTCTCCCTGAACCGACTGTAGCCCACAACATTCTGTCTGAACTGACTGTGGCCCAGAAAATTCCATCTGAACCAACTGTAGCCCACAAAATTCCATCTGAACCAACTGTAGCCCCACAAAATTCCGTCTGAACCAACTGTAGCCCCGCAAAATTCCATCTGAATCGACTGTAGCCCCACAAAATTCCATCTGAATCAATTGTAGCCCCACAAAATTCTTTCTGAACCGACTGTAGCCCACAACATTCTGTCTGAACTGACTGTGGCCCACAAAATTCCGTCTGAACCGACTGTAGCCCAGAAAATTTCGTCTGAACCAACTGTAGCCCAGAAAATTCTGTCAGAACCGACTGTAGCCACACAAAATTCTTTCTGAACCGACTGTAGCCCCACAAAATTCCATGTGAACCGACTGTAGCCCCACAAAATTCTGTCTGAACCGAACGTAGTCCACAAAATTCTGTCTGAACCGACTGTAGCCCCAGAAAATTCTGTCTGAACCGACTGTAGCCCCACAAAATTCCGTCTGAACCAACTGTAACACACAAAATTCCGTCTGAACCAACTGTAACCCACAAAATTCTGTCTGAATTGACTGTAGCCCACAAAATTCCATCTGAACCAACTGTAACCCACAAAATTCTGTCTGAATTGACTGTAGCCCACAAAATTCCGTCTGAACCGACTGTAGCCCACAAAATTCTCCCTGAACCGACTGTAACCCACAAAATTCTCCCTGAACCGACTGTAGCCCACAAAATTCTGCCTTAACCGACTGTAGCTCACAAAATTCTATCTGAATCAATTGTAGCCCCACAAAATTCTTTCTGAACCGACTGTAGCCCACAACATTCTGTCTGAACTGACTGTGGCCCAGAAAATTCCATCTGAACCAACTGTAGCCCACAAAATTCCATCTGAACCAACTGTAGCCCCACAAAATTCCGTCTGAACCAACTGTAGCCCCGCAAAATTCCATCTGAATCGACTGTAGCCCCACAAAATTCCATCTGAATCAATTGTAGCCCCACAAAATTCTTTCTGAACCGACTGTAGCCCACAACATTCTGTCTGAACTGACTGTGGCCCACAAAATTCCGTCTGAACCGACTGTAGCCCAGAAAATTTCGTCTGAACCAACTGTAGCCCAGAAAATTCTGTCAGAACCGACTGTAGCCACACAAAATTTTTCTGAACCGACTGTAGCCCCACAAAATTCCATGTGAACCGACTGTAGCCCCACAAAATTCTGTCTGAACCGAACGTAGTCCACAAAATTCTGTCTGAACCGACTGTAGCCCCAGAAAATTCTGTCTGAACCGACTGTAGCCCCACAAAATTCCGTCTGAACCAACTGTAACACACAAAATTCCGTCTGAACCAACTGTAACCCACAAAATTCTGTCTGAATTGACTGTAGCCCACAAAATTCCATCTGAACCAACTGTAACCCACAAAATTCTGTCTGAATTGACTGTAGCCCACAAAATTCCGTCTGAACCGACTGTAGCCCACAAAATTCTCCCTGAACCGACTGTAACCCACAAAATTCTCCCTGAACCGACTGTAGCCCACAAAATTCTGCCTGAACCGACTGTAGCTCACAAAATTCTATCTGAATCAATTGTAGCCCCACAAAATTCTTTCTGAACCGACTGTAGCCCACAACATTCTGTCTGAACCGACTGTGGCCCAGAAAATTCCATCTGAACCAACTGTAGCCCACAAAATTCCATCTGAACCAACTGTAGCCCCACAAAATTCCGTCTGAACCAACTGTAGCCCCGCAAAATTCCATCTGAATCGACTGTAGCCCCACAAAATTCCATCTGAATCAATTGTAGCCCCACAAAATTCTTTCTGAACCGACTGTAGCCCACAACATTCTGTCTGAACTGACTGTGGCCCACAAAATTCCGTCTGAACCGACTGTAGCCCAGAAAATTTCGTCTGAACCAACTGTAGCCCAGAAAATTCTGTCAGAACCGACTGTAGCCACACAAAATTTTTCTGAACCGACTGTAGCCCCACAAAATTCCATGTGAACCGACTGTAGCCCCACAAAATTCTGTCTGAACCGAACGTAGTCCACAAAATTCTGTCTGAACCGACTGTAGCCCCAGAAAATTCTGTCTGAACCGACTGTAGCCCCACAAAATTCCGTCTGAACCAACTGTAACACACAAAATTCCGTCTGAACCGACTGTAACCCACAAAATTCTGTCTGAATCGACTGTAGCCCACAAAATTCCATCTGAACCAACTGTAACCCACAAAATTCTGTCTGAATTGACTGTAGCCCACAAAATTCCGTCTGAACCGACTGTAGCCCACAAAATTCTCCCTGAACCGACTGTAACCCACAAAATTCTCCCTGAACCGACTGTAGCCCACAAAATTCTGCCTGAACCGACTGTAGCTCACAAAATTCTATCTGAATCAATTGTAGCCCCACAAAATTCTTTCTGAACCGACTGTAGCCCACAACATTCTGTCTGAACCGACTGTGGCCCAGAAAATTCCATCTGAACCAACTGTAGCCCACAAAATTCCATCTGAACCAACTGTAGCCCCACAAAATTCCGTCTGAACCAACTGTAGCCCCGCAAAATTCCATCTGAATCGACTGTAGCCCCACAAAATTCCATCTGAATCAATTGTAGCCCCACAAAATTCTTTCTGAACCGACTGTAGCCCACAACATTCTGTCTGAACTGACTGTGGCCCACAAAATTCCGTCTGAACCGACTGTAGCCCAGAAAATTCCGTCTGAACCAACTGTAGCCCCGCAAAATTCCATCTGAATCGACTGTAGCCCCACAAAATTCCATCTGAATCAATTGTAGCCCCACAAAATTCTTTCTGAACCGACTGTAGCCCACAACATTCTGTCTGAACTGACTGTGGCCCACAAAATTCCGTCTGAACCGACTGTAGCCCAGAAAATTTCGTCTGAACCAACTGTAGCCCAGAAAATTCTGTCAGAACCGACTGTAGCCACACAAAATTTTTCTGAACCGACTGTAGCCCCACAAAATTCCATGTGAACCGACTGTAGCCCCACAAAATTCTGTCTGAACCGAACGTAGTCCACAAAATTCTGTCTGAACCGACTGTAGCCCCAGAAAATTCTGTCTGAACCGACTGTAGCCCCACAAAATTCCGTCTGAACCAACTGTAACACACAAAATTCCGTCTGAACCAACTGTAACCCACAAAATTCTGTCTGAATTGACTGTAGCCCACAAAATTCCATCTGAACCAACTGTAACCCACAAAATTCTGTCTGAATTGACTGTAGCCCACAAAATTCCGTCTGAACCGACTGTAGCCCACAAAATTCTCCCTGAACCGACTGTAGCCCACAACATTCTGCCTGAACCGACTGTAGCTCACAAAATTCTATCTGAATCAATTGTAGCCCCACAAAATTCTTTCTGAACCGACTGTAGCCCACAACATTCTGTCTGAACCGACTGTGGCCCAGAAAATTCCATCTGAACCAACTGTAGCTCACAAAATTCCATCTGAACCAACTGTAGCCCCACAAAATTCCGTCTGAACCAACTGTAGCCCCGCAAAATTCCATCTGAATCGACTGTAGCCCCACAAAATTCCATCTGAATCAATTGTAGCCCCACAAAATTCTTTCTGAACCGACTGTAGCCCACAACATTCTGTCTGAACTGACTGTGGCCCACAAAATTCCGTCTGAACCGACTGTAGCCCAGAAAATTCCGTCTGAACCAACTGTAGCCCACAAAATTCTGTCAGAACCGACTGTAGCTGCACAAAATTCTTTCTGAACTGACTGTAGCCCCACAAAATTCCATGTGAACCGACTGTAGCCCCACAAATTTGTCTGAACCGAACGTAGTCCACAAAATTCTGTCTGAACCGACTGTAGCCCCAGAAAATTCTGTCTGAACCGACTGTAGCCCCACAAAATTCTGTCTGAACTGACTGTAGCCCACAAAATTCCATCTGAATCGACTGTAGCCCCACAAAATTCCATCTGAATCAATTGTAGCCCCACAAAATTCCGTCTGAACCAACTGTAGCCCCGCAAAATTCCATCTGAATCGACTGTAGCCCCACAAAATTCCATCTGAATCAATTGTAGCCCCACAAAATTCTTTCTGAACCGACTGTAGCCCACAACATTCTTTCTGAACTGACTGTGGCCCACAAAATTCCGTCTGAACCGACTGTAGCCCAGAAAATTTCGTCTGAACCAACTGTAGCCCAGAAAATTCTGTCAGAACCGACTGTAGCCACACAAAATTCTTTCTGAACCGACTGTAGCCCCACAAAATTCCATGTGAACCGACTGTAGCCCCATAAAATTCTGTCTGAACCGAACGTAGTCCACAAAATTCTGTCTGAACCGACTGTAGCCCCAGAAAATTCTGTCTGAACCGACTGTAGCCCCACAAAATTCCGTCTGAACCAACTGTAACACACAAAATTCCGTCTGAACCAACTGTAACCCACAAAATTCTGTCTGAATTGACTGTAGCCCACAAAATTCCATCTGAACCAACTGTAACCCACAAAATTCTGTCTGAATTGACTGTAGCCCACAAAATTCCGTCTGAACCGACTGTAGCCCACAAAATTCTCCCTGAACCGACTGTAACCCACAAAATTCTCCCTGAACCGACTGTAGCCCACAAAATTCTGCCTGAACCGACTGTAGCTCACAAAATTCTATCTGAATCAATTGTAGCCCCACAAAATTCTTTCTGAACCGACTTTAGCCCACAACATTCTGTCTGAACTGACTGTGGCCCAGAAAATTCCATCTGAACCAACTGTAGCCCACAAAATTCCATCTGAACCAACTGTAGCCCCACAAAATTCCGTCTGAACCAACTGTAGCCCCGCAAAATTCCATCTGAATCGACTGTAGCCCCACAAAATTCCATCTGAATCAATTGTAGCCCCACAAAATTCTTTCTGAACCGACTGTAGCCCACAACATTCTGTCTGAACTGACTGTGGCCCACAAAATTCCGTCTGAACCGACTGTAGCCCAGAAAATTTCGTCTGAACCAACTGTAGCCCAGAAAATTCTGTCAGAACCGACTGTAGCCACACAAAATTCTTTCTGAACCGACTGTAGCCCCACAAAATTCCATGTGAACCGACTGTAGCCCCACAAAATTCTGTCTGAACCGAACGTAGTCCACAAAATTCTGTCTGAACCGACTGTAGCCCCAGAAAATTCTGTCTGAACCGACTGTAGCCCCACAAAATTCCGTCTGAACCAACTGTAACACACAAAATTCCGTCTGAACCAACTGTAACCCACAAAATTCTGTCTGAATTGACTATAGCCCACAAAAGTCCATCTGAACCAACTGTAACCCACAAAATTCTGTCTGAATTGACTGTAGCCCACAAAATTCCGTCTGAACCGACTGTAGCCCACAAAATTCTCCCTGAACCGACTGTAACCCACAAAATTCTCCCTGAACCGACTGTAGCCCACAAAATTCTGCCTGAACCGACTGTAGCTCACAAAATTCTATCTGAATCAATTGTAGCCCCACAAAATTCTTTCTGAACCGACTGTAGCCCACAACATTCTGTCTGAACTGACTGTGGCCCACAAAATTCCATCTGAACCAACTGTAGCCCCACAAAATTCCGTCTGAACCAACTGTAGCCCCGCAAAATTCCATCTGAATCGACTGTAGCCCCACAAAATTCCATCTGAATCAATTGTAGCCCCACAAAATTCTTTCTGAACCGACTGTAGCCCACAACATTCTGTCTGAACTGACTGTGGCCCACAAAATTCCGTCTGAACCGACTGTAGCCCAGAAAATTCCGTCTGAACCAACTGTAGCCCACAAAATTCTGTCAGAACCGACTGTAGCTGCACAAAATTCTTTCTGAACTGACTGTAGCCCCACAAAATTCCATGTGAACCGACTGTAGCCCCACAAATTTGTCTGAACCGAACGTAGTCCACAAAATTCTGTCTGAACCGACTGTAGCCCCAGAAAATTCTGTCTGAACCGACTGTAGCCCCACAAAATTCTGTCTGAACTGACTGTAGCCCACAAAATTCCATCTGAATCGACTGTAGCCCCACAAAATTCCATCTGAATCAATTGTAGCCCCACAAAATTCCATCTGAACCAACTGTAGCCCCGCAAAATTCCATCTGAATCGACTGTAGCCCCACAAAATTCCATCTGAATCAATTGTAGCCCCACAAAATTCTTTCTGAACCGACTGTAGCCCACAACATTCTGTCTGAACTGACTGTGGCCCACAAAATTCCGTCTGAACCGACTGTAGCCCAGAAAATTTCGTCTGAACCAACTGTAGCCCAGAAAATTCTGTCAGAACCGACTGTAGCCACACAAAATTCTTTCTGAACCGACTGTAGCCCCACAAAATTCCATGTGAACCGACTGTAGCCCCACAAAATTCTGTCTGAACCGAACGTAGTCCACAAAATTCTGTCTGAACCGACTGTAGCCCCAGAAAATTCTGTCTGAACCGACTGTAGCCCCACAAAATTCCGTCTGAACCAACTGTAACACACAAAATTCCGTCTGAACCAACTGTAACCCACAAAATTCTGTCTGAATTGACTGTAGCCCACAAAATTCCATCTGAACCAACTGTAACCCACAAAATTCTGTCTGAATTGACTGTAGCCCACAAAATTCCGTCTGAACCGACTGTAGCCCACAAAATTCTCCCTGAACCGACTGTAACCCACAAAATTCTCCCTGAACCGACTGTAGCCCACAAAATTCTGCCTGAACCGACTGTAGCTCACAAAATTCTGCCTGAACTGACTGTAGCCCACAAAATTTTTCCTGAACCAACTGTAGCCCACAAAATCCTGCCTAAACCGACTGTAGCCCACAAAATTTTTCCTGAACTGACTGTAGTCCACAACATTCTGGCTGAACCTACTGTAGCCCACAACATTCTGTCTGAACTGACTGTAGCCCACAGAATTCCATTTGAACCGACTGTAGCCCACAAAATTTTTCCTGAACTGACTGTAGTCCACAACATTCTGGCTGAACCTACTGTAGCCCACAAAATTTTTCCTGAACCAACTGTAGCCCACAAAATCCTGCCTAAACCGACTGTAGCCCACAAAATTTTTCCTGAACTGACTGTAGCCCACAAAATTCTGCCTGAACCGACTGTAGCCCACAACATTCTGTCTGAACTGACTGTAGCCCACAGAATTCCATTTGAACCGACTGTAGCCCACAAAATTTTTCCTGAACTGACTGTAGTCCACAACATTCTGGCTGAACCTACTGTAGCCCACAAAATTCTGACTGAACCGACTGTAGCCCACAAATTTCTGCCTGAACCGACTGTAGCCCACAACATTCTGGCTGAACCGACTGTAGCCCCCAAAATTCTGGCTGAACTGACTGTAGCCCACAAAATCCTGCCTGAATCGACTGTAGTCCACAAAATTTTTCCTGAACCGACTGTAGCCCACAAAATTCTGGCTGAACTGACTGTAGCCCACAAAATCCTGCCTGAATCGACTGTAGCCCACAAAATCCTGCCTGAACCAACTGTAGTCCACAAAATGTTTCCTGAACCGACTGTAGCCCACAAAATTCTGCCTGAACCGACTGTAGCCCACAAAATTCTGGCTGAACCGACTGTAGCCCACAAAATTCTGGCTGAACCGACTGTAACCCACAAAATTCCGTCTGAACTGAATATAGCTCACAAAATTCCATTTGAATCAATTATAGCTCACAAAATTCCATCTAAACTGACTGTAGCCTCAGAAAATTCCATCTGAACCGACTGTAGCCCACAAATTTCGGTCTGAACCGACTGTAGCCCCACAAAATTAACATTTGTGGCATTTTGCTGACGCTCTTATCCAGAGCGACTTACAATTTGATCATTTTACACAGGTAGGTAAAGGTGGTGTTAGGAGTCTTGCCCAAGGACCCTTATTGGTATGGTGCAGGGTGCTTGTCCTGGTCAGGGATTGAACCCCAGTCTACAGCGTATAAGGCAAAGGTGTTAACCATTACACTAACCAACCAACACAGTTCATCTGAACCGACTGTAGCCCACAAAATTCAGTCTGAACCAACTGTAGTCCACATAATTCTGTCTGAACCGACTGCAGTCCACATTATTCTATCTGAACTGACTGTAGCTCCACAAAATTCTGACTGAACCGACTGTAGCCCACAAAATTCTGCCTGAACCGACTGTAGCCCACAAAATCCTGCCTGAACTGACTGTAGCCCACTACATTTTTCCTGAACCGACTGTAGCCCACAAAATTCTGCCTGAACTGACTGTAGCCCACAAAATTCTGCCTGAACTGACTGTAGCCCACAGAATTCCATCTAAACCGACTGTGGCCCACAAAATTCCATCTGAACCGACTGTAGCCCACAAAATTCTCACTACCTGCTTCGTCTACAGTATGTTTTAGACTCGGAAAGGAAATTTTGATGGTGTTGTGTTGGAGATTCCCGTCTCACTATCCTGCTGTGTTGAGTTACTGGATCCACTCAGTTTTGCTGATTACATAGCATTTGATTCATATAATTACAAACTATGGCACATCCTTAATGCAGAAACCTTCACTATACGAGAGTCTGTTTATTAGATTATAGTGATGCTAATGCTAATGCTAGAATATGCCGTGCTAGTGCCAAGCTAACAGTGGTGAAACCCTAAGCCTAGAATTATGAATACAGTCCATATGAAGGTGCAGCGCTGATGCTAACCTGCTGGAGCGCAAAATACACATAACTATTACTGGATAATATGAAGGTTTTCTTACGGATCTGTAAAATCCTCACTCGTGGACTGAAACAGGTGGCAACAGACGGCCCCACCCCACCCCCACCCCGGCCCCGCCCTAGCTCCACCCCGGCCCCGCCCTAGCCCCACCCCGGCCCCGCCCCAACATAACATAACCCTACACACGCCTCAAATAGGAAAAAATATTAGAAAAATAATTATTTGAACACACATGCCAGGCACTAGGACCCAGAGAAATCAGGGTCCCTCCCTCTCTCTCTCCCTCTCTCTCTCCCCCTCTCTTTCTGTCCCTCTCTCTCACTGCAGTCACTGCATGTGTGTGTGTCAGGACAAAATGTTCGGGTTCAACTCTCCTCCATCCTAAACACTCACCAGCATTATCAGTGAGGAGAACCTCCAGAGAGAGAGAGAGAGAGAATCAGAGAGAGAGAGAGAATCAGAGAGAGAGAGAGAGAGAGAATCAGAGAGAGAGAGAGAGAGAGAGAGAATCAGAGAAACAGAGAGTGAAAGAGAATCAGAGAAACAGAGAGAGAGAGAGAGAGAGAGAAAGAGAGTGAGAGAGACAATCAGAGACGGAGAGAGAGAGAGACAGAGAGAGAGAGAGAGAGAGAGAGACAATCAGAGAAGCAGAGAGAGCCTCGGTGCCGCTTCAATGCTGACTGCCTCTGAAGATGAAAACGATGATGATGATGATGGTGATGGTGATGTGCTGAGATCACTGGCTAACAAGGATCATCAGACAGCAGGTACGTGTGTGTGTTTGTGTGTGTGTGTGTGTGTGTGTGTGTGCATGTGTGTGTGTGTTGTGTACAAACTCACTCTGAGAATCAGCATCACTGCTGTAACGAGGGAGGGGGGAGGGGTAAACGGGCAGGAAAGTATTGCACACGCGTGTTTCTGATCATATGGGAGTTTTATGATATACATGTTTTACAGTCGAATAGTATGAATAAAGATTTTGTGAGCACAGTGAAATTTATACCATTTGCATTGTTACAGTTTAGCCCCGATCCCTGGTCTTAATCCCAAAAACCAAACCCTAACACTAAACATGTATAATACAGCATAAAATATAAACATATATTAAACCATAACTCTCTAACCCTAACCCTGAATGTAATCATTAAACGCATATTCTTGATTTGTAAATGGCAACTCCTAAATCCTGAAACCTAACCCTGATACCTGAACCCTGAACCCATCTACTTTAATCCTAATTCCATTAACCTAATCCTTACTCTAATAGCTTAGACAAAAGCTTTGACAACTTAATGCCACAAAATTCTGCCTGAACCACGTGTAACCCCACAAAATTCCATCTGAATCCGAATGTATCCCACAAAATTCTGAATGAACCAATTGCAGCCCACAAAATTCTGCTTGAACCGACTGTAGCCCACAAAATTACATCTAAACCGATTGTAGCCCACAAAATTCTGAATGAACCAATTGTAGCCCACAAAATTCTGCCTGAACCGACTGTAGCCTACAAAATTACATCTGAACCGACTGTAGCCCACAAAATTCTGTCTGAACCAACTGTAGCCCAACAAAATTCTGTCTGAACCGACTGTAGCCCAACAAAATTCTGTCTGAAACGACTGTAGCCCCACAAAATTCTCCCTAAACCGAATGTAGCCCACAAAATTCTCCCTAAACCGACTGTAGCCCACAAAATTATCCCTGAACCGACTGTAGCCTACAAAATTCTCCCTGAACCGAATGTAGCCCACAAAATTCTGCCTGAACCGACTGTACCCCACAAAATTCTGCCTGACCCGACTGTACCCCACAAAATTCTCTCTGAACCGATGATAGCCCACAGAATTTTGTCTGAACCGACTGTAGCCCACAGAATTCTCCCAGAACCGACTGTAGCCCACAAAATTCCATCTTAACCAACTGTAGCCCACAAAATTCTGCCTGAACCGACTGTAGCCCAACAAAATTCTGTCTGAACAGACTGTAGCCAAAAAAATTCTGTCTGAACCGAAGGTAGCCCACAAAATTTTGTCTGAACCGACTGTAGCCCACAGAATTCTGCCAGAAACGACTGTAGCCCACAAAATTTCGTCTGAACTAACTGTATCCCACAAAATTCTGCCTGAACCGACTGTAGCCCAACAAAATTCTGTCTGAACCGACTGTAGCCAAAAAAATTCTGTCTGAACCGAAGGTAGCCCACAAAATTTTGTCTGAACCGACTGTAGCCCACAGAATTCTGCCAGAAACGACTGTAGCCCACAAAATTTTGTCTGAACTGACTGTAGCCAAAAAAATTCTCCCTTAACCGACTGTAGCCCACAAAATTCTGCCTGAATCGACTGTAGCCCACAAAATTCCATCAGAACCAACTGTACCCCACAAAATTCTGTCTGAACCGATGGTAGCCCACAAAATTTTGTCTGAACCGACTGTAGCCCACAGAAATCTGCCAGAACTGACTGTAGCCCACAAAATTCCGTCTGAACCAACTGTAGCCCACAAAATTCTGCCTGAACCGACAGTAGCCCACAAAATTTTGTCTGAACCGACTGTAGCCCACAAAATTCTGCCAGAACCGACTGTAGCCCACAAAATTCTGCCTGAACCGAATATAGCCAACAAAATTCCATCTGAACCAACTGTAGCCCACAAAATTCTGCCTGAACTGACTGTAGCCCACAAAATTCTCCCTGAACTGACTGTAGCCCACAAAATTCTGCCTGAACCGACTGTAGCCCACAAACTGCATTGAGACCTAAAACAAATACAACAAATAGAAAAATACCTACAACTCAACACAGAGTCTACACAACACTAAACCTGCTGAAATAAAGTTTGTAATAAAATACAGTGAACAAAAAGAGGTGAAGATCTTTAATAGACAGTGTTAGTGATTAGATAAGTGTAGTGAAAAGAGATGGGTCTTCAGGCGTCGTTTAAAGACAGCAAGTGATTCTGCTGTTCGAACACTTAGGGGAAGTTCATTCCACCACCTTGGTGCCAGGACAGAGAACAGTCTGGAGGCATGTTTTCCTTGTGATCTGCAAGATGGTGGGTCAAGTCGAGCCGTACTTGAAGCACGAAGGTCTCTCAGTACGGATCTAGCTTTCACTGTAGCCCACAAAATTCTGCCTAAACCGACTGTAGCCCACAAAATTCTGCCTGAATCGACTGTAACCCTCAAAATTCTCCCCGAACCGACTGTAGCCCACACAATTCTGCCTGAACCGACTCTAGCCCACAAAATTCTGTCTGAACTGTCTGTAGCCCACAAAATTCCATCTGAACCGCCTGTAGCCCACAAAATTCTGTCTGAACTGTCTGTAGTCCACAAAATTCTATCTGAACTGACTGAAGCCCACAAAATTCTGCCTGAACCGACTGTAGCCCACAAAATTCTGCCTGAACCGACTGTAGCCCACAAATTTCTCCCTGAACCGACTGTAGCCCACAAAATTATGCCTGAACCGACTTTAACCCACAAAATTCTGCATGAACCAACTGTAGCCCACAAAATTCTGCCTGAACCGACTGTACCCCACAAAATTCTGCCTGAACCGACTTTAACCCACAAAATTCTGCCTAAACCGACTGTAGCCCACAAAATTCTGCCTGAACCGACTGTAACCCTCAAAATTCTCCCCGAACCGACTGTAGCCCACAAAATTCTGCCTGAACTGACTCTAGCCCACAAAATTCCATCTGAACCGCCTGTAGCCCACAAAAGTCTGTCTGAACTGTCTGTAGTCCACAAAATTCTATCTGAACTGACTGAAGCCCACAAAATTCCGTCTGAACCAACTGTAGCCCTCAAAATTCTCCCCGAACCGACTGTAGCCCACAAAATTCTGCCTGAACTGACTCTAGCCCACAAAATTCTGTCTGAACTGTCTGTAGCCCACAAAATTCCATCTGAACCACCTGTAGCCCACAAAATTCTGTCTGAACTGTCTGTAGTCCACAAAATTCTATCTGAACTGACTGAAGCCCACAAAATTCCGTCTGAACCGACTGTAGCCCACAAAATTCTGCCTGAACCGACTGTAGCCCACAAACTTCTGTCTGAAATTACTGTAGCCCACAAAATTCCACCTGAACTGACTGTAGCCCACAAATTTCTCCCTGAACCGACTGTAGCCCACAAAATTATGCCTGAACCGACTTTAACCCACAAAATTCTGCCTGAACCAACTGTAGCCCACAAAATTCTGCCTGAACTGACTGTAGCCCACAAAATTCTCCCTGAACTGACTGTAGCCCACAAAATTCTGCCTGAACCGACTGTAGCCCACAAACTGCATTGAGACCTAAAACAAATACAACAAATAGAAAAATACCTACAACTCAACACAGAGTCTACACAACACTAAACCTGCTGAAAAAAAGTTTGTAATAAAATACAGTGAACAAAAAGAGGTGAAGATCTTTAATAGACAGTGTTAGTGATTAGATAAGTGTAGTGAAAAGAGATGGGTCTTCAGGCGTTGTTTAAAGACAGCAAGTGATTCTGCTGTTCGAACACTTAGGGGAAGTTCATTCCACCACCTTGGTGCCAGGACAGAGAACAGTCTGGAGGCATGTTTTCCTTGTGATCTGCAAGATGGTGGGTCAAGTCGAGCCGTACTTGAAGCACGAAGATCTCTCAGTACGGATCTAGCTTTCACTGTAGCCCACAAAATTCTGCCTAAACCGACTGTAGCCCACAAAATTCTGCCTGAACCGACTGTAACCCTCAAAATTCTCCCGAACCGACTGTAGCCCACAAAATTCTGCCTGAACCGACTCTAGCCCACAAAATTCTGTCTGAACTGTCTGTAGCCCACAAAATTCCATCTGAACCGCCTGTAGCCCACAAAATTCTGTCTGAACTGTCTGTAGTCCACAAAATTCTATCTGAACTGACTGAAGCCCACAAAATTCCGTCTGAACCAACTGTAGCCCACAAAATTCTGCCTGAACCGACTGTAGCCCACAAAATTCTGCCTGAACCGACTGTAGCCCACAAACGTCTGTCTGAAATTACTGTAGCCCACAAAATTCCACCTGAACTGACTGTAGCCCACAAATTTCTCCCTGAACCGACTGTAGCCCACAAAATTATGCCTGAACCGACTTTAACCCACAAAATTCTGCGTGAACCAACTGTAGCCCACAAAATTCTGCCTGAACCGACTGTACCCCACAAAATTCTGTCTGAAGTTCCTGTAGTCCACAAAATTCTATCTGAACTGACTGTAGGCCACAAAATTTGATCTGAACTGACTGTAGCCCACAAAATTCCATCTGAACCAACTGTAGCCCACAAAATTCTGCCTGAACCGACTGTAGCCCACAAATTTCTCCCTGAACCGACTGTAGCCCACAAAATTCTGCCTGAACCGACTGTAACCCTCAAAATTCTCCCCGAACCGACTGTAGCCCACAAAATTCTGCCTGAACCGACTCTAGCCCACAAAATTCTGTCTGAACTGTCTGTAGCCCACAAAATTCCATCTGAACCGCCTGTAGCCCACAAAATTCTGTCTGAACTGTCTGTAGTCCACAAAATTCTATCTGAACTGACTGAAGCCCACAAAATTCCGTCTGAACCAACTGTAGCCCACAAAATTCTGCCTGAACCGACTGTAGCCCACAAAATTCTGCCTGAACCGACTGTAGCCCACAAAATTCCACCTGAACTGACTGTAGCCCACAAATTTCTCCCTGAACCGACTGTAGCCCACAAAATTATGCCTGAACTGACTTTAACCCACAAAATTCTGCCTGAACCGACTGTAGCCCACAAAATTATGCCTGAACTGACTTTAACCCACAAAATTCTGCCTGAACCAACTGTAGCCCACAAAATTCTGCCTGAACCGACTGTACCCCACAAAATTCTGTCTGAAGTTCCTGTAGTCCACAAAATTCTATCTGAACTGACTGTAGGCCACAAAATTTGATCTGAACTGACTGTAGCCCACAAAATTCCATCTGAACCAACTGTAGCCCACAAAATTCTGCCTGAACCGACTGTAGCCCACAAATTTCTCCCTGAACCGACTGTAGCACACAAAATTCTGCCTGAACCGACTTTAACCCACAAAATTCTGCCTGAACCAACTGTAGCCCACAAAATTCTGCCTGAACCGACTGTAGCCCACAATATTCTGCCTGAACCGACTGTAGCCCACAAAATTTTGCCTGAACCGACTGTAAACCTCAAAATTCTCCCTGAACCAATGGTAGCCCTCAGAATTCTCCCTGAACCGACTGTAGCCCCCAAAATTCTCCCTGAACAGACGATAACCCACAAAATTCTGCCTGAACCGACTGCAGCCCACAAAATTCTCCCGGAAACGACTGTAGGCCACAAAATTCTGCCTAATCCGACTGTAGCCTACAAAATTCTGCTTGATCTGACTATAGCCCACAAAATTCTACATGAACCGACTGTAACCCACAAAATTCTGCCTGAACCGACTGTAACCCACAAAATTGTCCCTGAACCAACTGTAGCCCACAGAATTCTGCCTGAACCAACTGTAGCCCACAAAATTCTGCCTAATCCGACTGTAGCCTACAAAATTCTGCCTGATCTGACTATAGCCCACAAAATTCTACATGAACCGACAGTAACCCACAAAATTCTGCCTGAACCGACTGTAACCCACAAAATTGTCCCTGAACCGACTGTAGCCCACAGAATTCTGCCTGAACCAACTGTAGCCCACAAAATTCTGCCTAATCCGACTGTAGCCTACAAAATTCTGCCTGATCTGACTATAGCCCACAAAATTCTGCCTGAACCGACTGTAGCCCACAAAATTCCACCTGAACTGACTGTAGCCGGCAAATTTCTCCCTGAACCGACTGTAGCACACAAAATTCTGCCTGAACCGACTTTAACCCACAAAATTCTGCCTGAACCAACTGTAGCCCACAAAATTCTGCCTGAACCGACTGTACCCCACAAAATTCTGGCTGAACTGACTGTAGCCCACAGTATTCTGCCTGAACCGACTGTAGCCCACAAAATTTTGCCTGAACCGACTGTAAACCTCAAAATTCTCCCTGAACCAATGGTAGCCCTCAAAATTCTCCCTGAACCGACTGTAGCCCCCAAAATTCTCCCTGAACAGACGATAACCCACAAAATTCTGCCTGAACCGACTGTAGCCCACAAAATTCTCCCGGAAACGACTGTAGGCCACAAAATTCTGCCTAATCCGACTGTAGCCTACAAAATTCTGCTTGATCTGACTATAGCCCACAAAATTCTACATGAACCGACTGTAACCCACAAAATTCTGCCTGAACCGACTGTAACCCACAAAATTGTCCCTGAACCAACTGTAGCCCACAGAATTCTGCCTGAACCGACTGTAGCCCACAAAATTATCCCGGAAACGACTGTAGCCCACAAAATTCTGCCTAATCCGACTGTAGCCTACAAAATTCTGCCTGATCTGACTATAGCCCACAAAATTCTACATGAACCGACAGTAACCCACAAAATTCTGCCTGAACCGACTGTAACCCACAAAATTGTCCCTGAACCGACTGTAGCCCACAGAATTCTGCCTGAAATGAGTGCAGCCCACAAAATTCTGTCTGAATCTTCTGTAGCCCCAAAAAATTATGTCTGAACCGAATGTAGCCCACAAAATTCTGCTTCTACCGACTGTAGCCTACAATATTTTGCCTGAAACGACTGTAGACCACAAATTTCTCCCTGAACCGACGGTAGCCCCCAAAATTCTCCCTGAACCGAGGATAGCCCACAAAATTCTCCCTGAACCGATTATAGCCCACAAAATTCTGCCTGAACTGACTGTAGCCCACAAATTTCTCCCTGAACCGACTGTAGCCCCCAAAATTTTCCCTGAACCGAGGATAGCCCACAAAATTCTCCCTGAACCGACTGTAGCCCACAAAATTCTCCCGGATATGACTGTACCCCACAAAATTCTGCCTGAACCGACTGTAGCCCACAATATTCTGCCTGAACCGACTGTAGCCCACAAAATTTTGCCTGAACCGACTGTAGACCTCAAAATTCTCCCTGAACCAATGATAGCCCTCAAAATTCTCCCTGAACCGACTGTAGCCCCCAAAATTCTCCCTGAACAGACAATAACCCACAACATTCTGCCTGAACCGACTGTAACCCACAAAATTCTCCCGGAAACGACTGTAGGCCACAAAATTCTGCCTAATCCGACTGTAGCCTACAAAATTCTGCTTGATCTGACTATAGCCCACAAAATTCTACATGAACCGACTGTAACCCACAAAATTGTCCCTGAACTGACTGTAGCCCGCAGAATTCTGCCTGAAATGAGTGCAGCCCACAAAATTCTGTCTGAATCATCTGTAGCCCCAAAAAATTATGTCTGAACCGACTGTAGCCCACAAAATTCTGCCTCAATCGACTGTAGCCTACAATATTTTGCCTGAACCGACTGTAGACCACAAATTTCTCCCTGAACCGACGGTAGCCCCCAAAATTCTCCCTGAACCGACGATAGCCCACAAAATTCTCCCTGAACCGACTGTAGCCCACAAAATTCTGCCTGAACCGATTGTTACCACAAAATTCTGCCTGAACTGACTGTAACCCACAAAATTCTGTCTGAACTGACTGTAACCCACAAAATTCTGTCTGAACTGACTGTAGCCCACAAAATTCTCCCTGAACCGACTGTAGCCCACAAAATTCTCCCTGACCCGACTTTAACCCACAAAATTCTGCCTGAACCGACTGTAACCCATAAAATTCTCCCTGAACCGACTGTAGCCCACAAAATCCTGCCTGAACTGACTGTAGCCCACACAATTCTGTCTAAACTTGACTTTAGACCACAAAATTGCAAAGCGTGTTTACAGTCTGGTTAAGGTGGGCCACACGCAATCAAAATGTGAATATGGACATTTCAGACTCATACATTTTATTCTTTATATTGGAGTTCTCACCATATTCCTACACTTTTTTTAAACTGCTGTGATGCAATGAGATAGATAGGGACAAAGTCACACAAGCATGTTTATAAACAGATGGATTTACAGGTGCCTAGACAGACAAGACTAGACTGGAGTAGTTCATTGATTTATGGCTGCATCTCTGCAGATCAGAAATTTCTAAAGTCTGTATAGATGCATTTGGGATTAAAGGAATTCAGTTGTTGTAAAATACACTGTTGGCAGGTAGTTTCTTGTGACTTAATTGAAACCAAACATTTGTTTGGTTCTAGTGGCCACAGTCTGACTGGCTGTTCTTTCTTCTCTCTTCAGGAAATGCTGGCAGTACCAGGCTGATGATGATGATGATGATGATGATGATGATGATTAAGATGAAGAGACTGCTATGAACCTGCAAATCTGCAATGTTATTATTTCTTGTGATGCAGTGACTCTCGTCTCTCTGTGTCTCTGGAGAATGGGAGATGGTCCTGTGAGTGATATCATCTCCACCTTCCCAGCTCCTCCTGTTCCTCTATGGATCCACAGAGGAACTCCTCTCAAATGCCCTCGTGGCTGGCCAATCAGTCTCTCTCAGGGGTGCCTGAAGGGGGCACCATGTCCCAGTCCCTTGCGCTGCTGGCCATGCTACTCATGGATGTGCTGGCTGTGGCAGGAAACACAGCAGTCATGCTGGTTATAGCCAGAACTCCGCAGCTGAGAAAGTTTGTGTTCGTGTTCCATCTGTGCCTGGTGGACCTGTTGGCAGCGCTGGTGCTGATGCCACTGGGCATGATGGGAGTAATGTCTGGTTCTAGCCGGACCTTCCTGGGATCCGAGGTTTTGTGCCGTAGTTACCTGTTCCTGAGCGTATGCCTGGTCAGCGCCGCTATTTTATCCATCTGCGCCATCAACGTGGAACGCTACTACTACGTACTTCACCCCATGCGCTATGAAGTCCGCATGACCCTGGGCCTGGTGGGCGGGGTTCTTGGTGGCATCTGGATGAAAGCGCTGTTAATGTCTGTGCTGCCCTTGCTGGCCTGGGTGCTGCAGGGAGGGCGGGGCCACATGCTTGAACCTGGAGTGAGTGGGGTCGATGGGGGTGGGGTTACCATCCCTGCCTCACACCCTCCTGCACACACACACAGACGATGCTCTCTGCACTGGAGTGGGGGCGGAGCCAACCGGGTGGCATTTATGGTTCTGTTTGCCTTGGTATACTTTCTGTGCCCCCTGTTACTGATTTTGGTGGTGTACTGCAGCATGTTTAAGGTGGCACGGGTGGCAGCCATGCAGCATGGCCCGATGCCAACCTGGACCGAAACCTTGAGGCGCCGGCGCTCTGAATCTCTCAGCAGCCGCTCCACCATGGTAACAAGCTCCGGCTCTGGGTCTAGATCAGATTCCACAACCGGGACAGGCACCGGTGCCTGTGGGACCCCTCAGCGCCCATTTGGAGGGGGCAAAGCAGCCGCCATTTTGGCAGCTATGGGTGGACAGTTCCTGTTCTGCTGGCTGCCATATTTCTCCTTCCACCTGTACTCGGCGCTAGCATCCCTGCAGCCTGCCTCTCTGGCACCCCTAGAGGACGTGGTCACCTGGATTGGATACCTGTGCTTCACTTCCAACCCATTCTTCTATGGCTGCCTGAACCGGCAGATCCGGCAGGAGCTCAGTAAGCACCTCCCGTTCCTGTTCCGCCCGCCAGCGGGGGATGAGCAGGAGCACCTGCCCAGCCGTGATGGATCCATACAGGAAAACTTTATGCAGTTCCTGCAGGGCACCGGCTGCAACCTGGAGAATCCAGACTCCCAGAATGTCTCCAGTCCCAAGTCTGCCCCCCTCAGACCCCCTCCACCACTGCCCCGGTCCCAGCCTATACCCATCGACTTCCGCATTCCAGGACAGATCGCAGAAGAGACCTCGGAGTTTCTGGAGCAGCATCAGATTAAGAACAACCTCATCATTCCAGACAGCTAGGACTGGACTCCATTCCAATGGTCCACTTCAGTTTTTAATTACACTCTCAAATTAAAGTAATATAGTTCCCCAGTTCCTCCACTGCAGGAATTTACAAGAATTTATTTTCCAGCCAAACTATCGCTTTAATTGGTTGACATGTTCTAAGCCTTCTACAATTAACTTCTCTTTCTGAAAAATTCAGGCCTGCATGGAGGCTCTGAACCATAAATTCTGTCACTTTTATTACTTTAGAATTGTTTGTTTTATCTGAGCTGCTGTTAGTTTTGATTAGTTCCCGTTAGTAGTTCAGTGAGCAGTTGGTGGGCTTCGGTGTGTTAAAGCAGACAGAGATTAGGACACGTTCACTGAAGTTCAGTTCAGGTTACATTTTGTCTGGACTTTCTGTAATTTTCGTATTTTCGATTGTAATTTGAGAGTAGTTTGAGTAGCGTTCTGTAAATGTGAGCTGTATTTAATTCTGTATTTGTATAAACATGATTTTAATTAATTATGTTAACAATGTGTGCTTGTGATGGCAGGTAGAGGGCGCCATTAAACAAAGCACAGAAGTCAATTTGTTATAAAGTTTACAGAGAGCAGAGCGTGTGTGTTACACACTCTGGCCTGTAGGGATAGTGTGTGTTGTTTGGTGCTGATTAATAATAAAAAAGTCATTCTTTTATAAAAGTTACAATAAAAGTGTAACAGATCCCTCTATGTACATCACCATCCTTACATACACACAGACACACACACTCACACACACACCACACCACACACACACTCACATACACACAGACACACACAATGACATTCCCACTCACACACACACCACACCACACACACACTCACATACACACAGACACACAATGACACACACACAACACACACACTCACATACACACAGACACACACAATGACACACACACACCACACACACTCACATACACACAGACACACACAATGACACACACACTCACACACACACCACACCACACACACACTCACATACACACAGACACACACAATGACACACACACTCACACACACCACACACACACTCACATACACACAGACACACACAATGACACACACACACCACACCACACACACACTCACATACACACAGACACACACAATGACACACCAACTCACACACACACCACACCACACACACACTCACATACACACAGACACACACAATGACACACACACTCACACACACACCACACCACACACACACTCACATACACACAGACACACACAATGACACACACACTCACACACACACCACACCACACTCACTTACACAAAGACACACACACAATGACACACACACACCACACCACACACACACTCACATACACACAGACACACACAATGACACACACACTCACACACACACTGTATTTAGGGGAGGCGTTTAGTGAATGTTGCACTGTGATTGGCTTGCTCCATTTGTGAAAATGGATAAATTTTGTCACTTAAAAAATAAATATATAGTTTTATTTACCGTATCTGCAGAGAGTAGAGAGTAAACATAGGGTGTGTTACTGTGAAATACAGTGAAATGAAAAATGTACTAAAGTACAGTAATGAAGTACACAGATGCTGTCACACTGCTGATGTCACTCTGAGAAACTGAGCAGCGCTGAGAATCCAGGTGTCTGTTCGCCTACATTATACAGTGTTTTTGGATGGTTCGAAGTTGTGCAGAGTGTGCAGTGTAAGGAGTAAGGATTGTGGAGTGTACGGAGTGTGCAGTGTGAAAGCAGTGTACAGAGTGTGGAGTGTGTATAGAGTATGTGGCCTGTACTGAGTGTGCAGTGTGGATGGGGTGTGCAGTGTGTGGAGTGTATGGTGGTAGTGGCCTGTACTGCGTCTGCAGTGTGGATGGAGTGTGCAGTGTGGATGGAGTGTACCTACTGTGGAGTGTGTATAGAATATGTGGACTGTACTGAGTGTGCAGTGTGGATGGGGTGTGCAGTGTGTGGAGTGTATGAATGTGTGGAGTGTATGGTGGTTGTGGACTGTACTGCATCTGCAGTGTGGATGGAGTGTGCAGTGTGGATGGAGTGTACAGACTGTGGAGTGTGTATAGAGTATGTGGACTGTACTGCATCTGCAGTGTGGATGGAGTGTGTGGCATGTGGAGTGTGTGGAGTAGATGGAATGCGCAGTGTGTAGCCCCCTCTCTTGTGTCTACACACTCCGGTGGCTCTGGAATCTCCGTTACCATGGAAACCATCAGCAGCGACATTTCACAGGCAGAGGAGGAGTTTATTTCTGGAGTCTAAATACACCCCCCACACACCCCCCCACCTCCCACCATCTCTCTTTCTCTGTCTCTGTCTCACTCTCTCTATCTCTGCAGTGTATATATTTAGTATTTTTGTTTATTTTACACACACACACACACACACACACACACACACACATATATATATATATATATATATATATATATATATATATATGCATGCAGTATATAGTATTATAATGTGGTTATATTGGAGTCAGTATAATGAGGTGCTGTACCCCAGCAGCTCCACTAGGAGGGGGCGTGAGTGGACACTGACTACTGATAAAGGACAGGCAGCTGCAGTATTTGCGCTGTATTTATTTCCCTCTGGTTTAGAGAATCAGAATAGGGATCAGAACAGGTTAGTCATTTACAGACGAACAGAGACGAGCCGTAACTAATAGTTTGAAAAATGTTTTTTATTGATTTGCACAATTTCCTGCTGTAAATAATAATAAGATCAGAGAAAGCTGCATGAATCAGTCAGAGTCCTTTCACTGTGTCTAACTCTACAGATAAAACTGTACAGTATTAATGAGGACACGTTTGTTAAACACACACTTCACTCAGCAGAGTCTGTTTTACACATCACACTGTTCATGTACCAAAGGGATTAATAATCCTACACTAAGGGATTAATAATCTTACACTGAGAGATTAATAATCCTACACTGAGGTATTAATAATCTTACACTAATGGATTAATAATCCTACACTGAGAGATTAATAATCCTACACTGAGGGATTAATAATCTTACACTGAGGGATTAATAATCTTACACTACGGGATTAATAACCCTACACTGAGGGATTAATAATCTTACACTAATGGATTAATAATCTTACACTGAGAGATTAATAACCTTACACTGCGGGATTAATAACCCTACACTGAGAGATTAATAACCTTACACTGCGGGATTAATAACCCTACACTGAGAGATTAATAATCCTACACTGAGAGATTAATAATCCTACACTGAGGGATTAATAATTCTACACTGAGGGATTAATAATCTTACACTACGGGATTAATAACCCTACACTGAGGGATTAATAATCTTACACTATTGGATTAATAATCTTACACTGAGAGATTAATAACCTTACACTGCGGGATTAATAACCTTACACTGAGAGATAATCCTACACTAAGGGATTAATAATCTTACACTGAGAGATTAATAATCTTACACTAATGGATTAATAATCTTACACTGAGAGATTAATAATCCTACACTGAGGGATTAATAATTCTACACAGAGGGATTAATAATCTTACACTGCAGGATTAATAACCCTACACTGAGGGATTAATACTCTTACACTGAGGGATTAATCATCCTATATTGAGGGATTAATAATCTTACACTGCAGGATTAATAATCCTACACTAAGGGATTAATAATCTTACACTGCGGGATTAATAACCCTACACTGAGGGATTAATAATTCTACACTGAGGGATTAATAATCTTACACTGAGAGATTAATAATCCTACACTGAGGGATTAATAATTCTACACTGAGGGATTAATAATCTTACACTGCGGGATTAATAATCTTACACTGAGGGATTAATAATCTTACACTGAGGGATTAATCATCCTATATTGAGGGATTAATAATCTTACACTGCAGGATTAATAATCCTACACTAAGGGATTAATAATCTTACACTGCGGGATTAATAACCCTACACTGAGGGATTAATAATTCTACACTGAGGGATTAATAATCTTACACTGAGAGATTAATAATCCTACAATGAGGGATTAATAATTCTACACTGAGGGATTAATAATCTTACACTGCGGGATTAATAATCTTACACTGAGGGATTAATAATCTTACACTGAGGGATTAATCATCCTATATTGAGGGATTAATAATCTTACACTGCAGGATTAATAATCCTACACTGAGAGATTAATAATTCTACACTGAGGGATTAATAATCCTACACTGAGAGATTAATAATCCTACACTGAGGGATTAATAATCCTACACTGAGGGATTAATAATTTTACACTGAGAGATTAATAATTCTACACTGAGGGATTAATAACCCTACACTGAGGGATTAATAATCATACACTGAGAGTTTAATAATTCTACACTGAGGGATTAATAATCCTACACTGAGAAATTAATAATTCTACACTGAGGGATTAATAACCCTACACTGAGGGATTAATAATCCTACACTGAGGGATTAATAATCCTACACTGAGGGATTAATAATCTTACACTGCAGTTCATTCCCACTGTAATCTGCTCCACACTGCAACAGTGATATTTTACACGTTTACTTCCATCACTAATATACACACCCCTCACTATTTTCTTATGAATATGTTTCTATATAAATATATTCTCTTTATAGAATGCCTACATTACATTGCATCTCTGTTTGGCTTCATATTTTATTCCTTCTTTTTTTACTAGGATTTTTCCTACATGCTTGTTCACTTCAGTTTTTCTTGAAGATTTAGAAATTTAAGTTTCTTTTATCAGATTTTTGTAATTTGTGTTTCAGAGGATGTTGTAGCCTGTAAATGAGGTCAGTATATCTGACATTTCTGACTGAGGCGTCTGTAATAACATTACAAGATTATTTGACCTGTTTACAGATACATTTCATTGGCTTCTGTAATTGTATCTAGTAAAAGATCATTTTATCGTGGTTGTGATTCTAGTTATTGTGTCTTTAAAACAATCAGCATTATTCCTCAAAACACATAAAATGATCTGCAAATGGAATAAAGCACTTTTTTTGTGAATAAAATAATAAAATGTGTCTAGAAACAGCTTCAATAATCTTATAATATTCCCTGCAGTGCACATTCACACCCCTCCTCACTTTAATCCACTCTGCAGGAGAACATCTTCAGAACATTTCTGAGGAACGAGGAGGAGCTGCGTGTTAACAGGTGGGCTCTTTGCGGTGGGAGAGTGAAACCGCTCTGTGTTGAAACTTCACTCAGTTACGCTTTAATGGTGATGCACTTGTCGTGGTCACAGGTGTCCGCACTCCTTCAGGTTCTTGATGATGACGTCGGTGACAGTGCTGAAGGTGGAGTCGATGTCCTTGGTATCCACTGCGCAGGTCAGGTGGGTGTAGATGGGCTTTCCTCCTTTATTAGTGTTCAGTTCCTCAAACTGCTGCTTGACATAGTTGGTGGCATCTTCATAAGTGTTGGAACCTGAGCAGAGATGGCAGAGCGGTCAATCGGCTGATTAAAGCCAATAATCAAATTCTTACGTGTCCAGGGTTTAGAAACTGTTTTCATGAGGCTCCTGTACTTAACAGGTAATGATAGTTTACACTCAAGCAGTTAACGCTAAGTGAATACCACAAAGCTTATATCCCCCCAGTTGGCACTGATTAAGTGATCTGTGACACTGTATGACACCGTTATCTATAAACATGGACTGGACTGGAGTGAAGTTTGCGGCACTGTTTGAGACCTAAACACGGATGATTTAGACACGGATGCTAATTGATGGTCGAAGCTGAACTGCTGCTGTAAAATAAAACCAAAGGAGTCTACGAACCGCTGTAGTTGGGGAAGCAGGTGCTGAGCGGCACTTTGCTGATCTTCTCCTTGAACAGATCCTTCTTGTTGAGGAAGAGGACAATGGAGGTGCTGGCGAAGAACTTGTGGTTGCAGATGCTGTTGAAAAGGTGGAGACTTTCATGCATGCGGTTCTGTGCAGCAGAGAGAGAGAGAGGAACCCTAAAGAACTGCAGTTCTACACTTTTCACATCTGCTGCACATTTTCATCACTGCTGGGAGAAACAGGCACAAATAAGCAGCGTTAACCGTTTCCTTCCCGTTTAGTTTGCACAGTGCACACTCTGATCCGTGGTCTGGAACTCCAGTCCAGGTTTTATTTATGTTTTTTTTATTTATTTATTTATTTGAATTGCTTACAATCAACAGTGACTGTACAGGTGCTGGAGCTCCATCAGAAGCTGTATTCCTTACTCTTAATGGTCTTTATGATTCCATGTTTAGTTGTCATAAGGTTTTTTTTACACAGTCAATTTTTACAGTTTTACCACACTGAACCCTTCACATCAAGTCCAGTGTGTTCATGTATTTAATGCTGAGAATGAAGGAAGAAGAAGAAACAGTGGATCCTTACAGTATTAAAAGAGACAAAGCTGAATGGCCAAACAGCTCGTCCTGCTAGTTCAACAGGCAGCGCAGTGAGTTTCACCAACTCACACAGCAGCTGAAACTCTACTGCACGGACAACGAGTTTAAGGTTTGTTTTTTTTTACATGTGATGTGAATTTTTGTCTCTAAAACTATGTAAGGCTCGAATTGAAACTGTCCTAGATACACCGAGTCAGTAACTGTAAAGTAATCATGGTTTTAAAAATGGTGAAACAAATTCAATGTCTGAAACCAAAATGGGTTCCTATCTCTGCTTTTGGGTGCTGTTGAATAAGTTGGCCGTTTGATCTTAGTGTTCATTTAGTATAATGGGTTTTCAGAGAGATTCTGAGAGGAATACAAATCCCACAATCCACTCATAGCGTCTTAGTGAACCTAGCTGAGCAGAATGTGGACCGTCCTGTGCTTCTTCTTACCAATAAACATACAGAGTTGACGTTAATGGTACAGTTCCCCCGAACTTTTCGGGGTATGTGGTCCTAGGTGTGTGTGCTGGAGGTACGGTTGCTATGGTAACTCACCACCTCCTCGTCCTCCACCAGTGCCATGTCGTAGGAGTTGAGTGCAGTGCAGAAGATGATGCAGGAAACGTCCTCAAAGCAGGTGACCCACTTCTTCCTCTCAGGCCGCTGACCACCTGCATCAAACATCCTGCAGCAACAGAGAGGGCAGAACATAAAGGGAAATGGGCGGAGCATGAAGTGGAGAACACCACGTGGGCTAGAGGGGTATAAAGCCCCCCAGCATTGGGCTGTGGAGCAGTGAAACTGTTGTCTGGAATGATGGAGCTCCATCCAGTACCTTTGGGATGAGTTAGTGATCCAGACCTGACCATCTAACACCAGTATCTGACCTCACTAGTGCTCAATCAAATCATCACAGCAATGTTCATCATCTAATGAAGTGTAGAGGCTGTTACTGCAGCACAAACTCAATAATAAACCTTTCATTTCAGGAGAATCACTGTTCTTTACACACCCTTTGGGAAGATATAGTCTGTCATCCAAACCAGATTAAGTCTAAGCCAAGACTAAAAGGAGTCGTCAACTGGAGATTCACCACTAGTCCAAGACTAGGCTTAATCCATGTCTGGGTTTAACATGGGTTATCGGAATTGCAGCGCCAGTTCAGTCCAAGCTGTGAGAGAATTCCTCACCTGAAGTTCAGATCTTTGAAGGTGAACTGCTCCTCCACCACTTCAGTGGAACTGATGCGAGCGTACAGCACGTCCAGGTCATTGGGGATGAAATCAGCTGCACAGATCCTGTCCAGGTCGGCAAGGTAACTGAGCAGATACACGTTCATCAGCATCTCAACCTTCAGTTTCCATCCAAAACAGTAAAAATGCTGATAGTCATAATAAAGTTACAGAGTTTCCATTTTTAAAGACTAATTAGCAGTAAAACATTTTCCACTCCACAAAATACCAGAACCTTATAGCAGTGGAAGAGCTGAGGGTCATCAGTCCAGTACTGAGGGTCCAGTATTACAGGTTTTGGTGCTCAGGGTCTGTACTAACAGGACCTAATGGCTCTCGAGGGTGTGTTTGGTAAGATTTGCAGCTGAAGTAAAATCTTCACTATTCTGGTAGATAAAGTCAGCAACACTGGCACATCAACAATAAGAGCAGCACAGTGTAAAGTAGAGCAGAGTGTAAAGTAGAACAGAGTGTAAAGTAGAGCAGAGTGTAAAGTAGAACAGAGTGTAAGGTAGAGCAGAGTGTAAAGTAGAACAGAGTGTAAGGTAGAGCAGAGTGTAAAGTAGAACAGGGTGTAAAATAGAACGGAGTGTAAAGTAGAATGGAGTGTAAGGTAGAGCAGAGTGTAAAGTAGAATGGAGTGTAAGGTAGAGGAGAGTGTATAGTAGAATGGAGTGTAAGGTAGAGGAGAGTGTAAAGTAGAATGGAGTGTAAGGTAGAGCAGAGTGTAAAGTAGAACAGGGTGTAAAATAGAACGGAGTGTAAAGTAGAATGGAGTGTAAGGTAGAGCAGAGTGTAAAGTAGAATGGAGTGTAAGGTAGAGGAGAGTGTAAAGTAGAACGGAGTGTAAGGTAGAGCAGAGTGTAAAGTAGAACAGAGTGTAAGGTAGAGCAGAGTGTAAAGTAGAACAGGGTGTAAAATAGAACGGAGTGTAAAGTAGAATGGAGTGTAAGGTAGAGCAGAGTGTAAAGTAGAATGGAGTGTAAGGTAGAGGAGAGTGTAAAGTAGAATGGAGTGTAAGGTAGAGCAGAGTGTAAAATAGAACGGAGTGTAAAGTAGAATGGAGTGTAAGGTAGAGCAGAGTGTAAAGTAGAATGGAGTGTAAGGTAGAGGAGAGTGTAAAGTAGAATGGAGTGTAAGGTAGAGCAGAGTGTAAAATAGAACGGAGTGTAAAGTAGAATGGAGTGTAAAGTAGAATGGAGTGTAAGGTAGAGGAGAGTGTAAAGTAGAATGGAGTGTAAAGTAGAATGGAGTGTAAGGTAGAGCAGAGTGTAAGGTAGAGCAGAGTGTAAAATAGAACGGAGTGTAAAGTAGAATGGAGTGTAAGGTAGAGCAGAGTGTAAAGTAGAACAGGGTGTAAAATAGAATGGAGTGTAAAGTAGAATGGAGTGTAAAGTAGAACAGGGTGTAAAATAGAACAGAGTGTAAAGTAGAATGGAGTGTAAGGTAGAGCAGAGTGTAAAGTAGAATGGAGTGTAAGGTAGAATGGAGTGTAAAGTAGAACAGGGTGTAAAATAGAACAGAGTGTAAAGTAGAATGGAGTGTAAGGTAGAGGAGAGTGTAATGTAGTGAAGGGTGAAATCGCCATCTGTACTGCTGCTGCTTATGGTTAAGATTAAGAACCAATGAGACAGGAGCATGATCGGAAATCAAAATATTATGGTATTTGGAATAAATTACATTCGATATCAAATTGGAATCTATTAAGAAATAATCAATTCTTGAGAAAGAAGAGTGTCTTGGTGAGAAGAATGAATAATCTCTGATTGTGGGGTATTGAAGCCTCCATATATCAACTAGATTCATGGTTAGGGTTAGGGTTATGGTTAAGGTGTAAAACCTGGGAAGCAGCCGAAGGTAACTGATTCGCCTGGCCGACCTATCCAAAAAATTATCACGCACACAGTTGAAATCGCGGCCACAACCAGATGCGTATCAGAGAGAGTAGGGATCAAGTTAAATAGTTTGGTGAAAAAGTCACGGTCATCAAAATTTGGGCCATACACGTTCAAAAGTATAACATGAAATGAGTTAATAAGACCTGTTACCAAGATATATCCTCCATTTGGGTCACACACAGTTGAAATATGTCTGGATGGGACAGTTTTACGAATCAGAAACGCCACACCCTGGGCTTTACTGGAGAATGTAGACTGAAATATCTGATTAACCCAGCTACATCTTATCATCTTCGCCCTAGAGGGTTTAATATGTGTTTCCTATAAAAATAACATGTCTGCAGACGGCGACCTCAAATGGGAAAAAAACTTTTGCTCGTTTAAGGACATGGCCCAGTCCACGGACATTCCAGCTGGCAAATGTTATGCCACCACCTAGCGGAGAAATATTAGGATGCATCTCTAATCAAAGTAATGACAAACTGCACACCTAACGCCCAGCCAAACGATCATAAGAACATGAAGTAAAACATTCAAAACGGAACTTTAGAAACATTGCCCCCCTCCCCCCATCCCACTTTCCCAAATCAAGTGAGAACACGATCCCTACAAACTCACAGAGAGGCAACCGGACCATAGGAGTTGTGGTCCTTATGCTAACACGAGGCCCTTGATGCTACCTCTCCAATAGTCCGAGATGATTAAACACGGCCATGAAAATGACCTGACCAACGAACTGAAGTTGCTCAAGCTAAAGTTTCAACGAAAGCCATGGCCTCTTGTGGTGAGGCAAATATCTTCTCCGAATCATGCCGCGAGACCTGGAGCCGAGCCGGATAGACGAAGCCGATCCGTCTGTTCGAGACTGGAGAGGCGGCGATCAGCACTAGAGTTAGCATTTTTAACTTCTGTCATACGGTTCCCCAGACTCAGCAGACGCCTGAGTGGATGCCACAGTCGTCTCTAACATATCGAATCGGTCAGTCATCATCTTCCTCATATTCTGTATCGCCAAAAGGATATTTGTTGGTTCTACATCTTCGGAGATTGGGTCTGGTGATGCCTCACGTTCGGCTAGCACTGTTAGCACATTAGCTTCTCTGGGATCATTGTCCGACTGTTCTCCACATTCTGACTTGGGTGGAGCCAGAGTTTTTGGTGGTTTTGGCATCTTCAGCCTTTCAAAGGATGGTAACAATAAAGAATAGTAGAGCTTGTAAATATTGAGTTAGTGACAGAATAATTCAGAACATGGAGAGGAGCATGGGAGAAACACATCTATTCCATCTGGTACTCACTAGCGCCCCCCAGCAGAGTGTAAAGTGTTGATGTTTTGATTGATTTTGTTTACACTGTAAAGAGTTTACTAAGCTGGTGAAGCAGCATGACCAAACTGGGTTACCAGCTTAGACCAGCATGACATGCTTACTGGTCTGTGCTGCTCTCTTATTAAGGGTTCTGTTACGTTAATGAACTCTTTATGAAGCAAAGAATGTCAAATCCATTTGTTTTCACTCTGAAACATAAATGTATGAAAGCTTAGTTTGATTATTCAGCTGGTTGTGTGTGTGTGTAGTGTTTGTGTGAGTGCAGGGCAGCGCAGGGCATTGTAAACAACAAGCTAAGCTAAATAGCACATCAGGTAACTAATGAGCCAAATTAGACACTTTAGAGTGACTAATAAATCATTAATAACTTATTATTATGGCTAATTAAAGCCTCCTGTCTGACGCTCACTAAGCTGTGGAGTCGCAGAGCTGGTACTCTGCTGATCTCTCTATGGCAGCGTGGAACCCGGAGTCTCTCCACAAACTCCTCAGGATGTCCTCCAGCTCCGAGGGCATTGTCCCGTCCTCCACCATGTCTGCCAGCTTCTGCAGCTTCTTCCCGTCTTCCTGCACACACATTAATACGCAGCTCAGCGCTGGACCTGCGGATTAGCTGATAGACCCACACTTTAAACAGGCAGAGAGAACTTTCTGCTTCCAGAGTGTGGAGTGCAGTGTAGTGTGGAGTGCAGTGTAGTGTGGAGTGCAGTTTAGTGTGGAGTGTATTGTAGTGTAGTGTGGAGTGTATTGTAGTGTAGTGTAGTGCAGTGTAGTGTGTAGTATAGTGCAGTGTGTAGTGTTGTGTGTAGTGCAGTGTATATAGTGTGTAGTGCAGTGTAGTGTGTAGTGCATTGTAATGTAGTGTAGTGCAGTGTAGTGTGTAGTGTATTGCAGTGTAGTGTAGTGTGTAGTGCAGTGTGTAGTGTTGTGTGTAGTGTAGTGCAGTGTGTAGTGTAGTGTAGTGTGTAGTGCAGTGTGTAGTGTTGTGTGCAGTGTTGTGTGTAGTGTAGTGCAGTGTAGTGTGTAATGCAATGTGTAGTGTAGTGTGTAGTGCAGTGCAGTGTGTAGTGTAGTGTTGTGTGTAGTGTAGTGTGTAGTGTTGTGTGTAGTGTAGTGCAGTGTGTAGTGTAGTGCAGTGTAGTGTAGTGTGTAGAGCAGTGTAGTGTGTAGTGAAGTGTGTAGTGTTGTGTGTAGTGTTGTGTGTAGTGTAGTGCAGTGTGTAGTGTAGTGTAGTGTGTAGTGCAGTGTGTAGTGTAGTGTGTAGTGCAGTGTAGTGTGTAGTGCAGTGTGTAGTGTTGTGTGTAGTGTTGTGTGTAGTGTAGTGCAGTGTAGTGTGTAATGCAATGTGTAGTGTAGTGTGTAGTGCAGTGCAGTGTGTAGTGTAGTGTGTAGTGTAGTGCAGTGCAGTGTGTAGTGCAATGTGTAGTGTAGTGTAGTGCAGTGTAGTGTGTAGTGTTGTGTGTAGTGTTGTGTGTAGTGCAGTGCAGTGTGTAGTGTAGTGTAGTGCAGTGTGTAGTGTTGTGTGTAGTGTAGTGTAGTGCAGTGTAGTGTGTAGTGTAGTGTAGTGTGTAGTGTGTGTAGTGTAGTGCAGTGCAGTGTGTAGTGCAGTGTAGTGTAGTGTAGTGTGTAGTGCAGTGTGTAGTGTTGTGTGTAGTGTAGTGCAGTGTAGTGTAGTGTGTAGTGCAGTGTAGTGTGTAGTGCAGTGTGTAGTGTAGTGCAGTGTGTACTGTTGTGTGTAGTGTAGTGCAGTGCAGTGTGTAGTGCAGTGTGTAGTGTAGTGTGTAGTGTGTAGTGCAGTGTAGTGTGTAGTGCAGTGTAGTGTAGTGCAGTGTGTAGTGTTGTGTGTAGTGTAGTGCAGTGTGTAGTGCAGTGTGTAGTGTAGTGTAGTGTGTAGTGCAGTGCAGTGTGTACTGTAGTGTAGTGCAGTGCAGTGTGTAGTGCAGTGTGTAGTGTTGTGTGTAGTGTAGTGCAGTGCAGTGTGTAGAGCAGTGTGTAGTGTAGTGTGTAGTGTGTAGTGCAGTGCAGTGTGTAGTGCAGTGTGTAGTGTTGTGTGTAGTGCAGTGCAGTGTGTAGTGTTGTGTGTAGTGTAGTGTAGTGTAGTGCAGTGCAGTGTGTAGTGCAGTGTGTAGTGTAGTGCAGTGCAGTGTGTAGTGTAGTGTGTAGTGCAGTGCAGTGTGTAGTGTTGTGTGTAGTGTAGTGCAGTGTGTAGTGTTGTGTGTAGTGTAGTGTAGTGCAGTGCAGTGTGTAGTGCAGTGTGTAGTGTAGTGCAGTGCAGTGTGTAGTGTAGTGCAGTGTGTAGTGTTGTGTGTAGTGCAGTGCAGTGTGTAGTGTTGTGTGTAGTGTAGTGCAGTGTGTAGTGTAGTGTGTAGTGCAGTGTAGTGTGTAGTGCAGTGTGTAGTGTAGTGCAGTGTGTACTGTTGTGTGTAGTGTAGTGCAGTGCAGTGTGTAGTGCAGTGTGTAGTGTAGTGTGTAGTGTGTAGTGCAGTGTAGTGTGTAGTGCAGTGTAGTGTAGTGCAGTGTGGAGTGTTGTGTGTAGTGTAGTGCAGTGTGTAGTGCAGTGTGTAGTGTAGTGTAGTGTGTAGTGCAGTGCAGTGTGTACTGTAGTGTAGTGCAGTGCAGTGTGTAGTGCAGTGTGTAGTGTTGTGTGTAGTGTAGTGCAGTGCAGTGTGTAGAGCAGTGTGTAGTGTAGTGTGTAGTGTGTAGTGCAGTGCAGTGTGTAGTGCAGTGTGTAGTGTTGTGTGTAGTGCAGTGCAGTGTGTAGTGTTGTGTGTAGTGTAGTGTAGTGTAGTGCAGTGCAGTGTGTAGTGCAGTGTGTAGTGTAGTGCAGTGCAGTGTGTAGTGTAGTGTGTAGTGCAGTGCAGTGTGTAGTGTTGTGTGTAGTGCAGTGCAGTGTGTAGTGTTGTGTGTAGTGTAGTGCAGTGTGTAGTGTTGTGTGTAGTGTAGTGTAGTGCAGTGCAGTGTGTAGTGCAGTGTGTAGTGTAGTGCAGTGCAGTGTGTAGTGTAGTGCAGTGTGTAGTGTTGTGTGTAGTGCAGTGCAGTGTGTAGTGTTGTGTGTAGTGTAGTGCAGTGTGTAGTGTTGTGTGTAGTGTAGTGTAGTGTAGTGCAGTGCAGTGTGTAGTGTTGTGTGTAGTGTAGTGCAGTGTTGTGTGTAGTGCAGTGTGTAGTGTTGTGTGTAGTGTAGTGCAGTGTAGTGTGCAGTGCAGTGTGTAGTGCAGTGTGTAGTGTTGTGTGTAGTGTAGTGTAGTGTAGTGTAGTGCAGTGCAGTGTGTAGTGCAATGTGTAGTGTAGTGCAGTGCAGTGTGTAGTGCAGTGTGTAGTGTTGTGTGTAGTGTAGTGCAGTGTGTAGTGTTGTGTGTAGTGTAGTGCAGTGTTGTGTGTAGTGCAGTGTGTAGTGTTGTGTGTAGTATAGTGCAGTGTAGTGTGTAGTGCAGTGCAGTGTGTAGTGCAGTGTGTAGTGTTGTGTGTAGTGTAGTTCAGTGCAGTGTGTAGTGTTGTGTGTAGTGTAGTGCAGTGTGTAGTGTAGTGTAGTGCACTGTGTAGTGTTGTGTGTAGTGTAGTGTGTAGTGCAGTGTGTAGTGTAGTGTGTAGTGCAGTGTGTAGTGTTGTGTGTAGTGTTGTGTGTAGTGTAGTGTAGTGTGTAGTGTTGTGTGTAGTGTAGTGTAGTGCAATGTGTAGTGTAGTGTGTAGTGCAGTGTGTAGTGTTGTGTGTAGTGTGTAGTGCAGTGTGTAGTGTAGTGTGTAGTGCAGTGTGTAGTGTTGTGTGTAGTGTAGTGTGTAGTGCAGTGCAGTGTGTAGTGTAGTGTTGTGTGTAGTGTAGTGTGTAGTGTTGTGTGTAGTGTAGTGCAGTGTGTAGTGTAGTGCAGTGTAGTGTAGTGTGTAGAGCAGTGTAGTGTGTAGTGCAGTGTGTAGTGTTGTGTGTAGTGTTGTGTGTAGTGTAGTGCAGTGTGTAGTGTAGTGTAGTGTGTAGTGCAGTGTGTAGTGTAGTGCAGTGTAGTGTAGTGTAGTGTGTAGTGCAGTGTAGTGTGTAGTGCAGTGTGTAGTGTTGTGTGTAGTGTTGTGTGTAGTGTAGTGCAGTGTAGTGTGTAATGCAATGTGTAGTGTTGTGTGTAGTGCAGTGCAGTGTGTAGTGTAGTGTTGTGTGTAGTGTAGTGCAGTGCAGTGTGTAGTGCAGTGTGTAGTGTAGTGTAGTGCAGTGTAGTGTGTAGTGTTGTGTGTAGTGTTGTGTGTAGTGCAGTGCAGTGTGTAGTGTAGTGTAGTGCAGTGTGTAGTGTTGTGTGTAGTGTAGTGTAGTGCAGTGTAGTGTGTAGTGTAGTGTAGTGCAGTGTGTAGTGTAGTGTAGTGTGTAGTGTGTGTAGTGTAGTGCAGTGCAGTGTGTAGTGCAGTGTAGTGTAGTGTAGTGTGTAGTGCACTGTGTAGTGTTGTGTGTAGTGTAGTGTGTAGTGCAGTGTGTAGAGTAGTGTGTAGTGCAGTGTGTAGTGTAGTGTGTAGTGCAGTGTGTAGTGTTGTGTGTAGTGTTGTGTGTAGTGTAGTGTGTAGTGCAGTGTGTAGTGTTGTGTGTAGTGTTGTGTGTAGTGTAGTGTAGTGTGTAGTGTAGTGTGTAGTGCAGTGTGTAGTGTGTGTAGTGTAGTGTAGTGTGTAGTGCAGTGTGTAGTGTTGTGTGTAGTGTTGTGTGTAGTGTAGTGTAGTGCAGTGTGTAGTGTTGTGTGTAGTGTAGTGTAGTGCAGTGTAGTGTGTAGTGTAGTGTAGTGCAGTGTGTAGTGTAGTGTAGTGTGTAGTGTGTGTAGTGTAGTGCAGTGCAGTGTGTAGTGCAGTGTAGTGTAGTGTAGTGTGTAGTGCACTGTGTAGTGTTGTGTGTAGTGTAGTGTGTAGTGCAGTGTGTAGAGTAGTGTGTAGTGCAGTGTGTAGTGTAGTGTGTAGTGCAGTGTGTAGTGTTGTGTGTAGTGTTGTGTGTAGTGTAGTGTGTAGTGCAGTGTGTAGTGTTGTGTGTAGTGTTGTGTGTAGTGTAGTGTAGTGTGTAGTGTAGTGTGTAGTGCAGTGTGTAGTGTGTGTAGTGTAGTGTAGTGTGTAGTGCAGTGTGTAGTGTTGTGTGTAGTGTTGTGTGTAGTGTAGTGTAGTGCAGTGTGTAGTGTTGTGTGTAGTGTAGTGTAGTGTGTAGTGTTGTGTGTAGTGTAGTGTAGTGCAGTGTGTAGTGTTGTGTGTAGTGTAGTGTAGTGCAGTGTGTAGTGTTGTGTGTAGTGTTGTGTGTAGTGTGTAGTGCAGTGTGTAGTGTTGTGTGTAGTGTTGTGTGTAGTGTAGTGTAGTGCAGTGTGTAGTGTTGTATGTAGTGTTGTGTGTAGTGTAGTGTAGTGTGTTGTGCAGTGTGTAGTGTAGTGTAGTGCAGTGTGTAGTGTAGTGTGTAGTGCAGTGTGTAGTGTTGTGTGTAGTGTTGTGTGTAGTGTAGTGTAGTGTGTAGTGCAGTGTGTAGTGTTGTGTGTAGTGTTGTGTGTAGTGTAGTGTAGTGCAGTGTGTAGTGTAGTGTGTAGTGCAGTGTGTAGTGTTGTGTGTAGTGTAGTGTAGTGTGTTGTGTGTAGTGTTGTGTGTAGTGCAGTGTAGTGCAGTGTGTAGTGTTGTGTGTAGTGTTGTGTGTAGTGTAGTGCAGTGTGTAGTGTTGTGTGTAGTGTTGTGTGTAGTGTAGTGTGTAGTGTAGTGCAGTGTGTAGTGCAGTGTGTAGTGTTGTGTGTAGTGTTGTGTGTAGTGTAGTGTTTAGTGCAGTGTGTAGTGTTGTGTGTTGTGTGTAGTGTAGTGCAGTGTGTAGTGTGGTGTGTAGTGCAGTGTGTAATGTTGTGTGTAGTGTTGTGTGTAGTGTAGTGTAGTGTGTAGTGCAGTGTGTAGTGTAGTGTAGTGCAGTGTGTAGTGTAGTGTGTAGTGTTGTGTGTAGTGTAGTGTAGTGTGTAGTGCAGTGTGTAGTGTAGTGTAGTGCAGTGTGTAGTGTAGTGTGTAGTGCAGTGTGTAGTGTTGTGTGTAGTGTTGTGTGTAGTGTAGTGTGTAGTGCAGTGTGTAGTGTTGTGTGTAGTGTTGTGTGCAGTGTAGTGTAGTGCAGTGTGTAGTGTAGTGTGTAGTGCAGTGTGTAGTGCTGTGTGTAGTGTTGTGTGTAGTGTAGTGTGTAGTGCAGTGTGTAGTGTTGTGTGTAGTGTTGTGTGTAGTGCAGTGTGTAGTGTTGTGTGTAGTGTAGTGTAGTGTGTAGTGCAGTGTGTAGTGTTGTGTGTAGTGTAGTGTAGTGCAGTGTGTAGTGTAGTGTGTAGTGCAGTGTGTAGTGTTGTGTGTAGTGTAGTGTGTAGTGCAGTGTGCAGTGTTGTGTGTAGTGTAGTGTAGTGTGTAGTGCAGTGTGCAGTGTTGTGTGTAGTGTAGTGTGTAGTGCAGTGTGTAGTGTTGTGTGTAGTGTTGTGTGTAGTGTAGTGTAGTGTGTAGTGCAGTGTGTAGTGTTGTGTGTAGTGTTGTGTGTAGTGTAGTGTAGTGCAGTGTGTAGTGTTGTGTGTAGTGTAGTGTAGTGTGTAGTGTTGTGTGTAGTGTTGTGTGTAGTGTAGTGTGTAGTGCAGTGTGTAGTGTAGTGTGTAGTGCAGTGTGTAGTGTTGTGTGTAGTGTTGTGTGTAGTGTAGTGTGTAGTGCAGTGTGTAGTGTTGTGTGTAGTGTTGTGTGTAGTGTAGTGTAGTGTGTAGTGTAGTGTGTAGTGCAGTGTGTAGTGTTGTGTGTAGTGTAGTGTAGTGTGTAGTGCAGTGTGTAGTGTTGTGTGTAGTGTTGTGTGTAGTGTAGTGTAGTGCAGTGTGTAGTGTTGTGTGTAGTGTAGTGTAGTGTGTAGTGTTGTGTGTAGTGTAGTGTAGTGCAGTGTGTAGTGTTGTGTGTAGTGTAGTGTAGTGCAGTGTGTAGTGTTGTGTGTAGTGTTGTGTGTAGTGTGTAGTGCAGTGTGTAGTGTTGTGTGTAGTGTTGTGTGTAGTGTAGTGTAGTGCAGTGTGTAGTGTTGTATGTAGTGTTGTGTGTAGTGTAGTGTAGTGTGTTGTGCAGTGTGTAGTGTAGTGTAGTGCAGTGTGTAGTGTAGTGTGTAGTGCAGTGTGTAGTGTTGTGTGTAGTGTTGTGTGTAGTGTAGTGTAGTGTGTAGTGCAGTGTGTAGTGTTGTGTGTAGTGTTGTGTGTAGTGTAGTGTAGTGCAGTGTGTAGTGTAGTGTGTAGTGCAGTGTGTAGTGTTGTGTGTAGTGTAGTGTAGTGTGTTGTGTGTAGTGTTGTGTGTAGTGTAGTGTAGTGCAGTGTGTAGTGTTGTGTGTAGTGTTGTGTGTAGTGTAGTGCAGTGTGTAGTGTTGTGTGTAGTGTTGTGTGTAGTGTAGTGTGTAGTGTAGTGCAGTGTGTAGTGTAGTGTGTAGTGCAGTGTGTAGTGTTGTGTGTAGTGTTGTGTGTAGTGTAGTGTAGTGTTTAGTGCAGTGTGTAGTGTTGTGTGTTGTGTGTAGTGTAGTGCAGTGTGTAGTGTGGTGTGTAGTGCAGTGTGTAATGTTGTGTGTATTGTTGTGTGTAGTGTAGTGTAGTGTGTAGTGCAGTGTGTAGTGTAGTGTAGTGCAGTGTGTAGTGTAGTGTGTAGTGTTGTGTGTAGTGTAGTGTAGTGTGTAGTGCAGTGTGTAGTGTAGTGTAGTGCAGTGTGTAGTGTAGTGTGTAGTGCAGTGTGTAGTGTTGTGTGTAGTGTTGTGTGTAGTGCAGTGTGTAGTGCAGTGTGTAGTGTTGTGTGTAGTGTTGTGTGCAGTGTAGTGTAGTGCAGTGTGTAGTGTAGTGTGTAGTGCAGTGTGTAGTGCTGTGTGTAGTGTTGTGTGTAGTGTAGTGTGTAGTGCAGTGTGTAGTGTTGTGTGTAGTGTAGTGTAGTGCAGTGTGTAGTGTTGTGTGTAGTGTAGTGTAGTGTGTAGTGCAGTGTGTAGTGTTGTGTGTAGTGTAGTGTAGTGCAGTGTGTAGTGTAGTGTGTAGTGCAGTGTGTAGTGTTGTGTGTAGTGTAGTGTGTAGTGCAGTGTGCAGTGTTGTGTGTAGTGTAGTGTAGTGTGTAGTGTGTAGTGCAGTGTTGTGTGTAGTGTAGTGCTGTGTGTAGTGTTGTGTGTAGTGTAGTGTAGTCCTGTGTGTAGTGTTGTGTGTAGTGTAGTGTAGTGCAGTGTGTAGTGTTGTGTGTAGTGTGTGCGTACTGACGGTTGCCGTGGGAGAATCGTATTTGATCTGTAGCTGCTCCATCCCGCTGGTGACAGACAGCGCCGACTGCAGGATGTTCCTGTAAATCACCGCCCTGAACTCCAGCTGCTCTTCTTTGCTGAATCCACCACGATACAGGATCCTGCACACACACACACACACACACACACACACACACACACACTTCAAGTCAGGGAGAGTGATGGCCAGTTTCAGAGTCTGATCAGTGTTCCATTTCTGCCATTTATCAAATATAATTCAGAACAAAACAATAAGGTCAAAAATATAAAAACAAGAAAAAATATTAATCAAATTCAAATAAACGTAGAAGATAAAGTGAAAGATCGGTGTGTGTTATAACTTTAACTCAAATCACAGGGTCTTAAAGATTTTTAAGATTCTTTTAAGTGGGGGGGGGGTCAAAGTTAACGACACAGTAAAATGTAAAAAGTGTTTTACACCATTAATATATTTTTCTAGTTTGACCCTTCAGAACAGTGTGTAGTCCAGGCTGAAGTCCAGCTGCAACTGCTGGATGTAGTCAGTTGTACGCTGGCGCTCTGATGTATTTCCCTCATTCATTTCTAACCTTACAAGGGCTTTGATTTTGAAGTTTCTCCAGCTGCTGCCATTCTGTGTATTTGTTTATCACTGAAGTACATCGAGTCTGAAGAGTCATGAACTAGTAAATCACAGTAATGTGAGTGAGATCAGTACAGCGCTGAAGGACCTTCAGCAGACGTCAGTGGACAGAGCTCACAGGAGGATTATGGACAAACTAAGACAAACCCCACTGTCTACAGTTTTGGGAGGATTTCAGACATGCACACCGAGAGAACCAGAGGTCTTATACTCACTTCATCTGCTTCATGATGGTGCTCTTACCAGCCTCTGCAGCACCTGTTCACAGAGCACATTTGTCATACACTGGCACTGATTCACGGCTTTAACGTGTTACGACACGCTGAACCTACGAACTGCACAAGCCTGAGTGCTGAATGAGGAGTGAGTTTTCATGGTGAGTGGATTATTCAGGTTGATGGAGAATATGTTGTATGTGGTTCTATGTATACAGTAAAGGATTCTTCTATTTTTACAAGCTTGATATTGTTACAGTAGCAGAATCCCTTTTGGTCCTATATGGAACCATTTTCAAAAAGGTTCTATACAGAACCATTTACAACACATTAATGCTCCATCAACCTGAAGAACTATAGAACCATCAGACAGTGAAGTGCATTAGATGGGACTTTGGATATTTTCAAATGGATTTGATAAACACAATTAATGTAATTATTTTTGCATGCCGCTGCTTTCAGAACAAAACCTCGTATCTCCCAAACTGTAACTTTACAGGAGAAGGAAACACATACATTACTTTCAATGGAAGTCAATGGACCAGAATTTTTTCCAAGCCATTTTTAGCTGTTTGTTTTGGTGCATCCTTCATGAGCTTTACACACAATATAAAGACCAGCATGCATTTTTTAAATTAGGTCAAAAACTGAAAATCGACTAAAATAGAGATACGAGGTTTTGCTTGCTTTTGCTTAAAATGTCAAAATATTCTGAAGTATATTTTAGTGTTTGAAATGTATTATATATGTATTATATATTATACATTATATTAGTATGTATGATGTATTAAATATATTAAATACATGTCTGTAAAGTTTTTTAAGGGATCTGAGAAACAGTCAATCTATGATATTGACCTGCTGGACTGGCCGTTTATATTTAGACCAAGCTACTGGACTGAGGAGTCTGGCCTGCAGTGACTGTCCACAGGCAGCCGCGTATCGGCACTAAACTCGGCCTTTGCTGAAATATCTGGATTATAAAGTCTTCGTCTCTCCAGCGTAAACACTGTTAAACCCCTAAACTCTATAATGAGCTCAGCACTCAGGCTTAAACCCGCATGGGCTTAACGCTGTGACGTAACAAGCAGCGGATCAGGATTCACCCTCAGAGCAGACTCAGTAGAGGACAATCATACTCTACATGGCTTTTAGTAAAAATAATAATAATAATAATAATAATAATGATGATAGTCTGAATATTTCAGGGCCCCAGAATGACAGTCTAACCCACCCATCCATAAAAATAGTGTTCAAACTAAACCAGCCAATAGATTTATTACATTTAGGGCTGATGTGGATATTTTTCATGTAATAACACCAAAAAATGATGTCTAATCAAGTGAAAATATGCAGTTGATGATCTACTAATTCTCACTGTGAGGTTCTTCTAAGAATGAATAATTATTGACACAATGAAGTCATTTACACTGTATGTTTACATGCCTTTCCCTCACCATTGACATCTTTCTGCTAATATACTGCACGACGCAATCAGCAACAAACAAACAAATAGATAAATAGATAAAAACACCGCAAACTTGTGGGGCTCTTCAGAGCTCGGCTGGACTTGGCCTAGTTCAGCATTTAAAACAGCCTGTATTCCTGATGCTGGAATGATGTTCCAGAGTTCAGGAGCTCCTTAAGAACGTGATCTTCCACCACCTGAGCTGTAAGAGACGATGACATGAGCAGCTCAGCTGAGTGGAGCGGCAAAGGCGGTTCAGCAGATCAGTGAGATCGAGGTACCAGCTGAGGCCTCCAGGAATTATGAGCCTCCAATCCTTTTTTAGATTTTCAGCAGATTTAATCAGATTATCAGAGATGCAGCAAAGCCATCTTAAAAAGGAGAAGAGTCTCCCTGCTTGCTGTCAGGTGGAGTTATGGGTTTATACCGGCCTCAGAGACGCTGACCAGCTGACCGCCTTAATCACCTCGTACCGACCCGCACCAACAAAGTTCTTTTGGTTTTACAAGCTTAAAATCTTAATAGCAGAACTCTTTTTGGTGCTGCACTGAACACGTTCTCCATCAGTCTGAAGAACCATTTCACCATGCAGATGGTTCCTTGAGTGTTCTTGGTCTATAAAGAACCACAGTTTCTACCACATCTTTTTAAGTGTGATAACATTTAGTTACAAATTAAACCAGCCAGTAGATTTACATTTAGTGATGTTAATACCCGATATTACATACATATATAAAATATACACATCTCTAAACAAGTAATGGAGCCAATATGTCTAATAATTCTAATTCTCATTGTGAGGTTCTAAGAATACTGTAACATATTTAAATTTTCACTTGTTTAACATAATTTTATCTTATAAAAGTTTTTTTTTCTTTGGCAGATAATTTCACCACTTTTAAACATTATTTCTGAAAGTCTGTGAATGAAATCAAACTTTTACAGGATAAAATTGAGTATCATATGCATATCATAGCGCATCACCAATATTATTAGTTGTAGACAAACATTGAGCAAGAAAGGTTAGAAAAAAAAGACTGGCATGAAAAGAGAGGGAGTGTATATTTACAGTAACTGTATAATCTCTGACGTCTCACTTTTGCAGAAGCTCCAGTTCCCTGAGCTTTTTAAATGAAGCCCTGTTTTATTTAGTGATAATATCCGGGCTGGACTGTGATTATAGTGAACTCGTACTCACAGTTAGAAACAAACAGATCTCATAAAGTAATTCATTAATCATCAAAAGAATGAGGCGAAGAAGAGGACCGGCACTGAATTTCACAGCAGCAGTTCTTAAACTAAACACGCCAGATTAACTCACAGTTAACTGCTTCTCTGAGTCATAGATTTCAAGCTGAATCAGTGCAGCTGGGCTGGGTTTGTCAACAAGATTCACTTTTTTATCAAAATCTGGTTTCATGTTTACAGAAATGTTCCTTTGTTTTTCCAAAGTTGGCTGTGAAAACAGATCTAAAGTGTCTCCAGAAGCTGCTGATGAAGTCTAAATAGTTCACCTTTCTCACAAGCTAAATAAGTCCTCACGCTGTGGAGCTCCTTACCTAGCAGCAGGACTTTGATGCTTTTTTCTGTCGATGCCATGGTTTTCCACAGACGGAGGGAGAGATGGACGGATGAATGGACGGAGTGCCTAACAGAGTGAGCAGGGAGGAAACTACGAATCTTTCCTCTAAACTTCTGCTGAAACCTGGCTGACTCCACCCTGATCTCCAAACCCCTCCTTCACTTCTGAGTCCCACCATTCAGGCTTTCGTGGGCATCTTCATTGCCATGGTAACCTCAGAATCCGATTAGGCAGAGCTCCATGAGGAAAGTCTGAAAGTACAGGGACTTACAGCCTGGCTAAAAATACTAAAAGGTTAAAAAGGATTTCAGAAGAATCCCCTTTGGTGCTGTAATTCAGGTGAACTGTGGGGGTGTAATCTGTGTGTGTTTGCAGGATCCAGTTTCCAGGACGTCACACCCAGCCGCCCCCACAGGCCAGGACTGGATCCTCCACTGAACTCTGGTTAGGGACACGGCTCTGCCGTGGAAGTACAATGCCCCTTTTTCCCTGTTCCCCCTTGTAACCCCATTTGTTTTTCACCAGTGGTGCTCCTGTAATCCCTGCAGCCCTTTTATCTCCTGTACCTGCAGTGGCCACCTCCTGTGACCCTGCGCCTCCTGAATCTTCAGTATCCCCTGTTTGCCCATACCTGCTGTACTCTGTGTAACACTGCTCATACTCTACACTCTGAACCCCTCATATACCCCCTCTTGTTCATCTTGTGCCCCCATACCTCTTCATCTACATGCTAAACCCCCTGTACCCCCACCTTGTGCCCCCTGTATGTCCTGTACCCCCTGTATTCCCTCAGTTACTCAGTTATCAACAATCTGATTGGTCACCATTCAGCGAATTTGCATAAAGTTTACCCAGAATGTTAAAATAAGTAAATTAAGTACCTGCTTTATCCACTGTTCCACTGTTCCTGCTTTAAGGACAAGCTGGAACAGGCAGGGGTGGGCCATCACCTAACACACTGGATCCTGGACTACCTCACCAACCGTCCACAGTATGTGAGGACAATGGACTGTGTGTCTGACCTGGTGGTCTGTAACACAGGGACCCCACAGGGGACGGTGTTAGCACCGTTCCTCTTCACCCTGTACACTGCAGACTTCATGCACGACTCACCAAACTGCCACCTGCAGAAGTTTTCTGATGACTCAGCAATCGGAGAGACGGAGAGTACAGAGAACTGATTCAGGACTTTGTGGACTGGTGTCTGCGGAATCACCTACAGATCAATGCAGGGAAGACCAAAGAACTGGTGGTGGATTTCCGCAGGCGCACACATCCCCCTCCAGCAGTGAACATCCAGGGAACGGACATTGAAAGAGTGGACTCCTACAGGCACCTGGGTGTGCACCTTAACTGTAAACTGGACCAGTCAGACAACACAGCTGCACTTTACAGGAGAGGACAGAGCAGACTCTACCTGCTCAGGAGACTGAGGTCATTTGGAGTGCAGGGGCCACTCCTGAGGACCTTTTTCGACACAATGGTGGCATCAGCCATCCTCTATGGAGTGGTCTGCTGGGACAGCAGCGTCTCCACTGCAGACAGGAAGAAACTGGACAAACTGATCCGGAGGGCCGGCTCGGTCCTAGGGACTCCTCTAGACCCAGTGCAGGCGGTGGGAGAAAGGAGGATGCTGAACAAGCTGGAGAACGACTCCCACCCCATGCGTGAGACTCTGGCAGCACTGGGCAGCTCCTTCAGTGACCGGCTCCTCCACCCCAAGCGTGTGAAGGAGCGCTATCACAGACCCTTCCTTCCTGCTGCTGTGAGACTGTTCAACCAACACTGCTCCCAGTAGACCACACACACACACACGCACACACACACATACAATATACCCCCCCCCCCCCCCCCCACACACACACACACACACACACAATATACACTTACATTCAGAATGCGAACATTCTTCATTGTGCAATAGGCTAAGTGCAGTACAGATTTCTATGCAACTCTTATTTTATTTTATTTTATTATTATCCTTATTTTCCTGTAAATAGTCGAGATTTAGCTTTAATTTTTATTATTTATAATGTTGATAATGTTTATACTGTTTCCTGTTTCTACTACTGAGTGCCTTACTCCTGTTACTCTGCTGCTGCTGTAATACTGTGAATTTCCCCACTGTGGGACTAATAAAGGATCATCTTATCTTATCTTATCTTATCTTATCTTATCTTATCTTATCTTATCTTATCTTATCTTATCTCTTATCCACTGTTCCTGCTTTATCCACTGTTCCTGCTTTACCCACTGTTCCTGCTTTATCCACTGTTCCTGCTTTACCCACTGTTCCTGCTTTACCCACTGTTCCTGCTTTATACACTGTTCCACTGTTCTTGCTTTATACACTGTTCCACTGTTCTTGCTTTATCCACTGTTCCACTGTTCCTGCTTTATACACTGTTCCACTGTTCCTGCTTTATCCACTTTTCCACTGTTCCTGCTTTATCCACTGTTCCACTGTTCCTGCTTTATCCACTGTTCCACTGTTCCTGCTTTATCCACTGTTCCTGCTTTACACACTGTTCCTGCTTTACCGACTGTTCCACTGTTCCTGCTTTATCCACTGTTCCACTGTTCCTGCTTTATACACTGTTCCACTGTTCCTGCTTTATCCACTGTTCCTGCTTTACCCACTGTTCCTGCTTTAAATAAAACTGGACTAATATGGTCAAACTTCCTAGTTCTTGTGAGGACTCTGGCTGCAGCGTTCTGGACTAGCTGAAGCTTGTTAAGGCTTTTGCTGGGACATCCAGACAGCAGGGCATTACAATAATCTAGCCTTGAAGTGATAAATGCATGAACTAGCTTTTCTGCATCCTGTAGAGATAATGAATTTCTTAATTTAGCGATATTGCGGAGATGCAGGAAAGCTGTTCTAGTAATATTAGTTATATGTGTGTCGAAGGAGAGATCAGCGTCTATCATGACACCAAGATTTTTAACAGATAGGCTTGATGAAACTGAGAGATTGTTAAGTTTTAGTGTTGAGTTAGACAGTCTGTTTCTGGCTGTTGAAGCTCCATGAAAAATTTTCCCTGTTAGAATAATATTTAGTATCTAATTGATCTCACTGTAACATTTATCCTCAGTAATGAAGCTCCTGAGCAGGTTACTCTGTCATAGAGCAGCTCTGAGCTGATCGCACTGTAACGTTTCGCCTCAGTAATGAAGCTCCTGAGCAGGTTAATCTGTCATAGAGCAGCTCTGAGCTGATCTCACTGTAAGGTTTCTCCTCAGTAATGAAGCTCCTGAGCAGGTTAGTCTGTCATAGAGCAGCTCGGAGCTGATCTCACTGTAATGATTCTCCTCAGTAATGAAGCTCCTGAGCAGGTTAGTCTCATAGAGCAGCTCTAAGCTGATCTCACTGTAATATTTCTCTGCAGTAATGAAGCTCCTGAGCAGCTTAATCTGTCGTAGAGCAGCTCTGAGCTGACCTCACTGTAAAGTTCGACTCAGTAATGAAGCTCCTGAGCAGGTTAGTCTCGTAGAGCAGCTCTGAGCTGATCTCACTGTAACGTTTCTCCTCAGTAATGAAGCTCCTGAGCAGGTTAGTCTGTTGTAGAGCAGCTCTGAGCTGATCTCACTGTAAGGTTTCTCCTCAGTAATGAAGCTCCTGAGCAGCTTACTCTGTCATAGAGCTGCTCTGAGCTGATCTCACTGTAACGTTTCTCCTCAGTAATGAAGCTCATGAGCAGCTTACTCTGTCATAGAGCAGCTCTGAGCTGATCTCACTGTAACGTTTCTCCTCAGTAATGAAGCTCCTGAGCAGGTTAGTCTCGTAGAGCAGCTCTGAGCTGACCTCACTGTAACGTTCGCCTCAGTAATGAAGCTCCTGAGCAGGTTAATCTGTCATAGAGCAGCTCTGAGCTGATCTCACTGTAAGGTTTCTCCTCAGTAATGAAGCTCCTGAGCAGGTTAGTCTGTCATAGAGCAGCTCGGAGATGATCTCACTGTAATGATTCTCCTCAGTAATGAAGCTCCTGAGCAGGTTAGTCTCATAGAGCAGCTCTGAGCTGATCTCACTGTAATATTTCTCTGCAGTAATGAAGCTCCTGAGCAGCTTAATCTGTCGTAGAGCAGCTCTGAGCTGACCTCACTGTAACGTTCGACTCAGTAATGAAGCTCCTGAGCAGGTTAGTCTGTTGTAGAGCAGCTCTGATCTGATCTCACTGTAATGTTTCTCCTCAGTAATGAAGCTCCTGAGCAGCTTACTCTGTCATAGAGCAGCTCTGAGCTGATCTCACTGTAAAATTTCTCCTCAGTAATGAAGCTCATGAGCAGCTTACTCTGTCGTAGAGCAGCTCTGAGCTGACCTCACTGTAACGTTCGCCTCAGTAATGAAGCTCCTGAGCAGGTTAATCTGTCATAGAGCAGCTCTGAGCTGATCTCACTGTAAGGTTTCTCCTCAGTAATGAAGCTCCTGAGCAGGTTAGTCTGTCATAGAGCAGCTCGGAGCTGATCTCACTGTAATGATTCTCCTCAGTAATGAAGCTCCTGAGCAGGTTAGTCTCATAGAGCAGCTCTGAACTGATCTCACTGTAATATTTCTCTGCAGTAATGAAGCTCCTGAGCAGCTTAATCTGTCGTAGAGCAGCTCTGAGCTGACCTCACTGTAACGTTCGACTCAATAATGAAGCTCCTGAGCAGGTTAGTCTGTCATAGACCACCTCTGCGCTGATCTCACTGTAATGATTCTCCTCAGTAATGAAGCTCCTGAGCAGGTTAGTCTGTCATAGAGCAGCTCTGAGCTGATCTCACTGTAAGGTTTCTCCTCAGTAATGAAGCTCCTGAGCAGGTTAGTCTGTCATAGAGCAGCTCTGAGCTGATCTCACCGTAACGTTTCTCCTCAGTAATGAAGCTCCTGAGCAGGTTAGTCTCGTAGAGCAGTTCTGAGCTGATCTCACTGTAATGTGTCTCTTCAGTAAGGAAGCTCCTGAGCAGGTTAGTCTCGTAGAGCAGTTCTGAGCTGATCTCCCTGTAATGTGTCTCCTCAGTAATGGAGCTCCTGAGCAGGTTAGTCTCATAGAGCAGCTCTGAGCTGATCTCACTGTAACGTTTCTCCTCAGTAATGAAGCTCCTGAGCAGGTTAGTCTGTTGTAGAGCAGCTCTGAGCTGATCTCACTGTAATGTGTCTCTTCAGTAATGAAGCTCCTGAGCAGGTTAGTCTCGTAGAGCAGCTCTGAGCTGATCTCAATGTCATGTGTCTCTTCAGTAATGAAGCTCCTGAGCAGGTTAGTCTCGTAGAGCAGCTCTGAGCTGATCTCACCGTAACGTTTCTCCTCAGTAATGAAGCTCCTGAGCAGGTTAGTCTCGTAGAGCAGTTCTGAGCTGATCTCACTGTAATGTGTCTCCTCAGTAATGGAGCTCCTGAGCAGGTTAGTCTCGTAGAGCAGTTCTGAGCTGATCTCACTGTAATGTGTCTCTTCAGTAATGAAGCTCCTGAGCAGGTTACTCTCGTAGAGCAGTTCTGAGCTGATCTCCCTGTAATGTGTCTCCTCAGTAATGGAGCTCCTGAGGAGGTTAGTCTCGTAGAGCAGCTCTGAGCTGATCTCACTGTAATGTGTCTCTTCAGTAATGAAGCTCCTGAGCAGATTAATCTCGTAGAGCAGCTCTGAGCTGATCTCACTGTAACATTTCTCCTCAGTAATGAAGCTCCTGAGCAGGTTAGTCTCGTAGAGCAGTTCTGAGCTGATCTCACTCTAATGTGTCTCTTCAGTAATGAAGCTCCTGAGCAGGTTAGTCTCGTAGAAAAGTTCTGAGCTAATCTCACTGTAATGTGTCTCCTCAGTAATGGAGCTCCTGAGCAGGTTAGTCTCATAGAGCAGCTCTGAGCTGATCTCACTGTAATATTTCTCTGCAGTAATGAAGCTCCTGAGCAGCTTGATCTGTCCTGGAGCAGCTCTGAGCTGATCTCACTGTAACGTTTCTCCTCAGTAATGAAGCTCCTGAGCAGGTTATTCTGTTGTAGAGCAGCTCTGAGCTGATCTCACTGTAAGGTTTCTCCTCAGTAATGAAGCTCTGAGCAGCTTACTCTGTCAAAGAGCAGCTCTGAGCTGATCTCACTGTAAAGTTTCTCCTCAGTAATGAAGCTCCTGAGCAGGTTAGTCTCGTAGAGCAGTTCTGAGCTGATCTCAGTGTAATATTTCTCTGCAGTAATGAAGCTCCTGAGCAGCTTAATCTGTCATAGAGCAGCTCTGAGCTCATCTCACTTTAACGTTTCTCCTCAGTAATGAAGCTCCTGAGCAGGTTAGTCTCGTAGAGCAGCTCTGAGCTGATCTCCCTGTAATGTGTCTCCTCAGTAATGGAGCTCCTGAGCAGGTTAGTCTCATAGAGCAGCTCTGAGCTGATCTCACTGTAACGTTTCTCCTCAGTAATGAAGCTCCTGAGCAGGTTAGTCTCGTAGAGCAGCTCTGAGCTGATCTCACTGTAATGTGTCTCTTCAGTAATGAAGCTCCTGAGCAGGTTAGTCTCGTAGAGCAGCTCTGAGCTGATCTCACTGTAATGTGTCTCTTCAGTAATGAAGCTCCTGAGCAGGTTAGTCTCGTAGAGCAGCTCTGAGCTGATCTCACTGTAACGTTTCTCCTCAGTAATGAAGCTCCTGAGCAGGTTAGTCTCGTAGAGCAGTTCTGAGCTGATCTCACTGTAATGTGTCTCCTCAGTAATGAAGCTCCTGAGCAGGTTAGTCTCGTAGAGCAGTTCTGAGCTGATCTCACTGTAATGTGTCTCTTCAGTAATGAAGCTCCTGAGCAGGTTAGTCTCGTAGAGCAGTTCTGAGCTGATCTCACTGTAATGTGTCTCCTCAGTAATGGAGCTCCTGAGCAGGTTAGTCTCGTAGAGCAGCTCTGAGCTGATCTCACTGTAATGTGTCTCTTCAGTAATGAAGCTCCTGAGCAGGTTAGTCTCGTAGAGCAGCTCTGAGCTGATCTCACTGTAATGTTTCTCCTCAGTAATGAAGCTCCTGAGCAGGTTAGTCTCGTAGAGCAGCTCTGAGCTGATCTCACTGTAATGTGTCTCCTCAGTAATGAAGCTCCTGAGCAGGTTAGTCTCGTAGAGCAGCTCTGAGCTGATCTCACTGTAATGTGTCTCCTCAGTAATGAAGCTCCTGAGCAGGTTAGTCTCGTAGAGCAGCTCTGAGCTGATCTCACTGTAATGTGTCTCTTCAGTAATGAAGCTCCTGAGCAGGTTAGTCTCGTAGAGCAGCTCTGAGCTGATCTCACTGTAATGTGTCTCCTCAGTAATGAAGCTCCTGAGCAGGTTAGTCTCGTAGAGCAGCTCTGAGCTGATCTCACTGTAATGTGTCTCTTCAGTAATGAAGCTCCTGAGCAGGTTAGTCTCGTAGAGCAGCTCTGAGCTGATCTCACTGTAACGTTTCTCCTCAGTAATGAAGCTCCTGAGCAGGTTAGTCTCGTAGAGCAGCTCTGAGCTGATCTCACTGTAATGTGTCTCTTCAGTAATGAAGCTCCTGAGCAGGTTAGTCTCGTAGAGCAGCTCTGAGCTGATCTCACTGTAACGTTTCTCCTCAGTAATGGAGCTCCTGAGCAGGTTAGTCTCATAGAGCAGCTCTGAGCTGATCTCACTGTAATATTTCTCTGCAGTAATGAAGCTCCTGAGCAGGTTGGTCTCGTAGAGCAGCTCTGAGCTGATCTCACTTTAATGTGTCTCTTCATTAATGAAGCTCCTGAGCAGGTTCGTCTCGTAGAGCAGCTCTGAGCTGATCTCACTGTAACGTTCTCTTCAGTAATGAAGCTCCTGAGCAGGTTAGTCTGTCATAGAGCAGCTCTGAGCTGATCTCACTGTAACGTTTCTCCTCAGTAATGAAGCTCCTGAGCAGGTTAGTCTGTTGTAGAGCAGCTCTGAGCTGATCTCACTGTAATGTGTCTCTTCAGTAATGAAGCTCCTGAGCAGGTTAGTCTCGTAGAGCAGCTCTGAGCTGATCTCACTGTAATGTGTCTCTTCAGTAATGAAGCTCCTGAGCAGGTTAGTCTCGTAGAGCAGCTCTGAGCTGATCTCACTGTAACGTTTCTCCTCAGTAATGAAGCTCCTGAGCAGGTTAGTCTCGTAGAGCAGCTCTGAGCTGATCTCACTGTAAGGTTTCTCCTCAGTAATGAAGCTCCTGAGCAGGTTAGTCTCGTAGAGCAGCTCTGAGCTGATCTCACTGTAATGATTCTCCTCAGTAATGAAGCTCCTGAGCAGATTAGTCTCGTAGAGCAGTTCTGAGCTGATCTCACTTTAACGTTTCTCATCTGTAATGATGCTCCTGAGCAGGTTAGTCTCGTAGAGCAGCTCTGAGCTGATCTCACTGTAATGTGTCTCTTCAGTAATGAAGCTCCTGAGCAGGTTAGTCTGTTGTAGAGCAGCTCTGAGCTGATCTCACTGTAATGTTTCTCCTCAGTAATGGAGCTCCTGAGCAGGTTAGTCTCGTAGAGCAGCTCTGAGCTGATCTCACTGTAATATTTCTCTGCAGTAATGAAGCTCCTGAGCAGGTTACTCTGCCGTAGAGCAGCTCTGCGCTGATCTCACTGTAACATTTCTCCTTAGTAATGAAGCTCCTTAGCAGGTTAGTCTGTCATAGAGCAGCTCTGCGCTGATCTCACTGTAATGATTCTCCTCAGTAATGAAGCTCCTGAGCAGGTTATTCTGTTGTAGAGCAGCTCTGAGCTGATCTCACTGTAATGTGTCTCTTCATTAATGAAGCTCCTGAGCAGGTTAGTCTCGTAGAGCAGCTCTGAGCTGATCTCACTGTAACGTTTCTCCTCAGTAATGAAGCTCCTGAGCAGGTTAGTCTCGTAGAGCAGTTCTGAGCTGATCTCACTGTAATGTGTCTCTTCAGTAATGAAGCTCCTGAGCAGGTTAGTCTCGTAGAACAGTTCTGAGCTAATCTCACTGTAATGTGTCTCCTCAGTAATGGAGCTCCTGAGCAGGTTATTCTCATAGAGCAGCTCTGAGCTGATCTCACTGTAATATTTATCTGCAGTAATGAAGCTCCTGAGCAGCTTGATCTGTGGTAGAGCAGCTCTGAGCTGATCTCACTGTAACGTTTCTCCTCAGTAATGAAGCTCCTGAGCAGGTTATTCTGTTGTAGAGCAGCTCTGAGCTGATCTCACTGTAAGGTTTCTCCTCAGTAATGAAGCTCTGAGCAGCTTTCTCTGTTGTAGAGCAGCTCTGAGCTGATCTCATTGTAATGATTCTCCTCAGTAATGAAGCTCCTGAGCAGGTTAGTCTCATAGAGCAGTTCTGAGCTGATCTCACTGTAATGTGTCTCTTCAGTAATGAAGCTCCTGAGCAGGTTACTCTGTCGTAGAGCAGCTCTGCGCTGATCTCACTGTAACGTTTCTCCTCAGTAATGGAGCTCCTGAGTAGGTTAGTCTCATAGAGCAGCTCTGAGCTGATCTCACTGTAATATTTCTCTGCAATAATGAAGCTCCTGAGCAGGTTACTCTGCCGTAGAGCAGCTCTGCGCTGATCTCACTGTAACATTTCTCCTCAGTAATGAAGCTCCTGAGCAGGTTAGCCTGTTTTAGAGCAGCTCCTTGATGACCTCACTTTAACGTTTCTCCTCAATAATGAAGCTCCTGAGCAGGTTAGTCTCGTAGAGCAGCTCTGAGCTGATCTCACTTTAATGTGTCTCTTCATTAATGAAGCTCCTGAGCAGGTTAGTCTCGTAGAGCAGCTCTGAGCTGATCTCACTGCAACGTTTCTCATCAGTAATGAAGCTCCTGAGCAGGTTAGTCTCATAGAGCAGTTCTGAGCTGATCTCACTGTAATGTGTCTCTTCAGTAATGAAGCTCCTGAGCAGGTTAGTCTCGTAGAACAGTTCTGAGCTAATCTCACTGTAATGTGTCTCCTCAGTAATCGAGCTCCTGAGCAGGTTAGTCTGTCATAGAGCAGCTCTGAGCTGATCTCACTGTAATGATTCTCCTCAGTAATGAAGCTCCTGAGCAGGTTAGTCTGTTGTAGAGCAGCTCTGAGCTGATCTCACCGTAACGTTTCTCCTCAGTAATGAAGCTCCTGAGCAGGTTAGTCTGTTGTAGAGCAGCTCTGAGCTGATCTCACTGTAATGTGTCTCTTCAGTAATGAAGCTCCTGAGCAGGTTAGTCTCGTAGAGCAGCTCTGAGCTGATCTCACTGTCATGTGTCTCTTCAGTAATGAAGCTCCTGAGCAGGTTAGTCTCGTAGAGCAGCTCTGAGCTGATCTCACCGTAACGTTTCTCCTCAGTAATGAAGCTCCTGAGCAGGTTAGTCTCGTAGAGCAGTTCTGAGCTGATCTCACTGTAATGTGTCTCTTCAGTAATGAAGCTCCTGAGCAGGTTAGTCTCGTAGAGCAGTTCTGAGCTGATCTCACTGTAATGTGTCTCCTCAGTAATGGAGCTCCTGAACAGGTTAGTCTCATAGAACAGCTCTGAGCTGATCTCACTGTAATATTTCTCTGCAGTAATGAAGCTCCTGAGCAGCTTAATCTGTCATAGAGCAGCTCTGAGCTCATCTCACTGTAACGTTTCTCCTCAGTAATGAAGCTCCTGAGCAGGTTAGTCTCGTAGAGCAGCTCTGAGCTGATCTCACTGTAATGTGTCTCTTCAGTAATGAAGCTCCTGAGCAGGTTAGTCTCGTAGAGCAGCTCTGAGCTGATCTCACTGTAATGTGTCTCTTCAGTAATGAAGCTCCTGAGCAGGTTAGTCTCGTAGAGCAGCTCTGAGCTGATCTCACTGTAACGTTTCTCCTCAGTAATGAAGCTCCTGAGCAGGTTAGTCTCGTAGAGCAGTTCTGAGCTGATCTCACTGTAATGTGTCTCCTCAGTAATGAAGCTCCTGAGCAGGTTAGTCTCGTAGAACAGTTCTGAGCTAATCTCACTGTAATATGTCTCCTCAGTAATGGAGCTCCTGAGCAGGTTAGTCTCATAGAGCAGCTCTGAGCTGATCTCACTGTAATATTTCTCTGCAGTAATGAAGCTCCTGAGCAGCTTGATCTGTCGTGGAGCAGCTCTGAGCTGATCTCACTGTAACGTTTCTCCTCAGTAATGAAGCTCCTGAGCAGGTTATTCTGTTGTAGAGCAGCTCTGAGCTGATCTCACTGTAAGGTTTCTCCTCAGTAATGAAGCTCTGAGCAGCTTACTCTGTCGTAGAGCAGCTCTGAGCTGATCTCACTGTAACGATTCTCCTCAGTAATGAAGCTCATGAGCAGCTTACTCTGTCATAGAGCAGCTCTGAGCTGATCTCACTGTAACGTTTCTCCTCAGTAATGAAGCTCCTGAGCAGGTTAGTCTCGTAGAGCAGCTCTGAGCTGATCTCACTGTAAAGTTTCTCCTCAGTAATGAAGCTCCTGAGCAGGTTAGTCTCGTAGAGCAGTTCTGAGCTGATCTCACTGTAATGTTTCTCCTCAGTAATGAAGCTCCTGAGCAGGTTAGTCTGTTGTAGAGCAGCTCTGATCTGATCTCACTGTAATGTTTCTCCTCAGTAATGAAGGTACTGAGCAGGTTAGTCTGTCATAGAGCAGCTCTGAGCTGATATCACTAAAGTTTCGCCTCAGTAATAAAGCTCCTGTGCAGGTTAGTCTGTTGTAGAGCAGTTCTGAGCTGATCTCACTGTAATGTGTCTCCTCAGTAATGAAGCTCCTGAGCAGGTTAGTCTCGTAGAACAGTTCTGAGCTAATCTCACTGTAATATGTCTCCTCAGTAATGAAGCTCCTGAGCAGGTTAGTCTCATAGAGCAGTTCTGAGCTGATCTCACTGTAATGTGTCTCTTCAGTAATGAAGCTCCTGAGCAGGTTACTCTGTCGTAGAGCAGCTCTGCGCTGATCTCACTGTAACGTTTCTCCTCAGTAATGGAGCTCCTGAGCAGGTTAGTCTCATAGAGCAGCTCTGAGCTGATCTCACTGTAATATTTCTCTGCAATAATGAAGCTCCTGAGCAGGTTACTCTGCCGTAGAGCAGCTCTGCGCTGATCTCACTGTAACATTTCTCCTCAGTAATGAAGCTCCTGAGCAGGTTAGCCTGTTTTAGAGCAGCTCCGTGATGACCTCACTTTAACGTTTCTCCTCAGTAATGAAGCTCCTGAGGAGGTTAGTCTCGTAGAGCAGCTCTGAGCTGATCTCACTTTAATGTGTCTCTTCATTAATGAAGCTCCTGAGCAGGTTAGTCTCGTAGAGCAGCTCTGAGCTGATCTCACTGCAACGTTTCTCCTCAGTAATGAAGCTCCTGAACAGGTTAGTCTCGTAGAGCAGTTCAGAGCTGATCTCACTGTAATGTGTCTCTTCAGTAATGAAGCTCCTGAGCAGGTTAGTCTCGTAGAACAGTTCTGAGCTAATCTCACTGTAATGTGTCTCCTCAGTAATCGAGCTCCTGAGCAGGTTAGTCTGTCATAGAGCAGATCTGAGCTGATCTCACTGTAATGATTCTCCTCAGTAATGAAGCTCCTGAGCAGGTTAGTCTGTTGTAGAGCAGCTCTGAGCTGATCTCACTGTAATGTGTCTCTTCAGTAATGAAGCTCCTGAGCAGGTTAGTCTCGTAGAGCAGCTCTGAGCTGATCTCACCGTAACGTTTCTCCTCAGTAATGAAGCTCCTGAGCAGGTTAGTCTGTTGTAGAGCAGCTCTGAGCTGATCTCACTGTAATGTGTCTCTTCAGTAATGAAGCTCCTGAGCAGGTTAGTCTCGTAGAGCAGCTCTGAGCTGATCTCACTGTCATGTGTCTCTTCAGTAATGAAGCTCCTGAGCAGGTTAGTCTCGTAGAGCAGCTCTGAGCTGATCTCACCGTAACGTTTCTCCTCAGTAATGAAGCTCCTGAGCAGGTTAGTCTCGTAGAGCAGTTCTGAGCTGATCTCACTGTAATGTGTCTCTTCAGTAATGAAGCTCCTGAGCAGGTTAGTCTCGTAGAGCAGTTCTGAGCTGATCTCACTGTAATGTGTCTCCTCAGTAATGGAGCTCCTGAGCAGGTTAGTCTCATAGAACAGCTCTGAGCTGATCTCACTGTAATATTTCTCTGCAGTAATGAAGCTCCTGAGCAGCTTAATCTGTCATAGAGCAGCTCTGAGCTCATCTCACTTTAACGTTTCTCCTCAGTAATGAAGCTCCTGAGCAGGTTAGTCTCGTAGAGCAGCTCTGAGCTGATCTCACTGTAATGTGTCTCTTCAGTAATGAAGCTCCTGAGCAGGTTAGTCTCGTAGAGCAGCTCTGAGCTGATCTCACTGTAATGTGTCTCTTCAGTAATGAAGCTCCTGAGCAGGTTAGTCTCGTAGAGCAGCTCTGAGCTGATCTCAATGTCATGTGTCTCTTCAGTAATGAAGCTCCTGAGCAGGTTAGTCTCGTAGAGCAGCTCTGAGCTGCTCTCACCGTAAAGTTTCTCCTCAGTAATGAAGCTCCTGAGCAGGTTAGTCTCGTAGAGCAGTTCTGAGCTGATCTCACTGTAATGTGTCTCTTCAGTAATGAAGCTCCTGAGCAGGTTAGTCTCGTAGAGCAGTTCTGAGCTGATCTCACTGTAATGTGTCTCCTCAGTAATGGAGCTCCTGAGCAGGTTAGTCTCATAGAACAGCTCTGAGCTGATCTCACTGTAATATTTCTCTGCAGTAATGAAGCTCCTGAGCAGCTTAATCTGTCATAGAGCAGCTCTGAGCTCATCTCACTGTAACGTTTCTCCTCAGTAATGAAGCTCCTGAGCAGGTTAGTCTCGTAGAGCAGCTCTGAGCTGATCTCACTGTAATGTGTCTCTTCAGTAATGAAGCTCCTGAGCAGGTTAGTCTCGTAGAGCAGCTCTGAGCTGATCTCACTGTAATGTGTCTCTTCAGTAATGAAGCTCCTGAGCAGGTTAGTCTCGTAGAGCAGCTCTGAGCTGATCTCACTGTAACGTTTCTCCTCAGTAATGAAGCTCCTGAGCAGGTTAGTCTCGTAGAGCAGTTCTGAGCTGATCTCACTGTAATGTGTCTCTTCAGTAATGAAGCTCCTGAGCAGGTTAGTCTCGTAGAGCAGTTCTGAGCTGATCTCACTGTAATGTGTCTCTTCAGTAATGAAGCTCCTGAGCAGGTTAGTCTCGTAGAACAGTTCTGAGCTAATCTCACTGTAATGTGTCTCCTCAGTAATGGAGCTCCTGAGCAGGTTAGTCTCATAGAGCAGCTCTGAGCTGATCTCACTGTAATATTTCTCTGCAGTAATGAAGCTCCTGAGCAGCTTGATCTGTCGTGGAGCAGCTCTGAGCTGATCTCACTGTAACGTTTCTCCTCAGTAATGAAGCTCCTGAGCAGGTTATTCTGTTGTAGAGCAGCTCTGAGCTGATCTCACTGTAAGGTTTCTCCTCAGTAATGAAGCTCTGAGCAGCTTACTCTGTCGTAGAGCAGCTCTGAGCTGATCTCACTGTAACGATTCTCCTCAGTAATGAAGCTCCTGAGCAGCTTACTCTGTCATAGAGCAGCTCTGAGCTGATCTCACTGTAACGTTTCTCCTCAGTAATGAAGCTCCTGAGCAGGTTAGTCTCGTAGAGCAGCTCTGAGCTGATCTCACTGTAATGTGTCTCTTCAGTAATGAAGCTCCTGAGCAGGTTAGTCTCGTAGAGCAGTTCTGAGCTGATCTCACTGTAATGTGTCTCCTCAGTAATGGAGCTCCTGAGCAGGTTAGTCTCATAGAACAGCTCTGAGCTGATCTCACTGTAATATTTCTCTGCAGTAATGAAGCTCCTGAGCAGCTTAATCTGTCATAGAGCAGCTCTGAGCTCATCTCACTTTAACGTTTCTCCTCAGTAATGAAGCTCCTGAGCAGGTTAGTCTCGTAGAGCAGCTCTGAGCTGATCTCACTGTAATGTGTCTCTTCAGTAATGAAGCTCCTGAGCAGGTTAGTCTCGTAGAGCAGCTCTGAGCTGATCTCACTGTAATGTGTCTCTTCAGTAATGAAGCTCCTGAGCAGGTTAGTCTCGTAGAGCAGCTCTGAGCTGATCTCACTGTCATGTGTCTCTTCAGTAATGAAGCTCCTGAGCAGGTTAGTCTCGTAGAGCAGCTCTGAGCTGATCTCACCGTAACGTTTCTCCTCAGTAATGAAGCTCCTGAGCACGTTAGTCTCGTAGAGCAGTTCTGAGCTGATCTCACTGTAATGTGTCTCTTCAGTAATGAAGCTCCTGAGCAGGTTAGTCTCGTAGAGCAGTTCTGAGCTGATCTCACTGTAATGTGTCTCCTCAGTAATGGAGCTCCTGAGCAGGTTAGTCTCATAGAACAGCTCTGAGCTGATCTCACTGTAATATTTCTCTGCAATAATGAAGCTCCTGAGCAGCTTAATCTGTCATAGATCAGCTCTGAGCTCATCTCACTGTAACGTTTCTCCTCAGTAATGAAGCTCCTGAGCAGGTTAGTCTCGTAGAGCAGCTCTGAGCTGATCTCACTGTAATGTGTCTCTTCAGTAATGAAGCTCCTGAGCAGGTTAGTCTCGTAGAGCAGCTCTGAGCTGATCTCACTGTAATGTGTCTCTTCAGTAATGAAGCTCCTGAGCAGGTTAGTCTCGTAGAGCAGCTCTGAGCTGATCTCACTGTAACGTTTCTCCTCAGTAATGAAGCTCCTGAGCAGGTTAGTCTCGTAGAGCAGTTCTGAGCTGATCTCACTGTAATGTGTCTCTTCAGTAATGAAGCTCCTGAGCAGGTTAGTCTCGTAGAGCAGTTCTGAGCTGATCTCACTGTAATGTGTCTCCTCAGTAATGAAGCTCCTGAGCAGGTTAGTCTCGTAGAACAGTTCTGAGCTAATCTCACTGTAATGTGTCTCCTCAGTAATGGAGCTCCTGAGCAGGTTAGTCTCATAGAGCAGCTCTGAGCTGATCTCACTGTAATATTTCTCTGCAGTAATGAAGCTCCTGAGCAGCTTGATCTGTGGTAGAGCAGCTCTGAGCTGATCTCACTGTAACGTTTCTCCTCAGTAATGAAGCTCCTGAGCAGGTTATTCTGTTGTAGAGCAGCTCTGAGCTGATCTCACTGTAAGGTTTCTCCTCAGTAATGAAGCTCTGAGCAGCTTTCTCTGTCGTAGAGCAGCTCTGAGCTGATCTCACTGTAATGATTCTCCTCAGTAATGAAGCTCATGAGCAGCTTACTCTGTCATAGAGCAGCTCTGAGCTGATCTCACTGTAACGTTTCTCCTCAGTAATGAAGCTCCTGAGCAGGTTAGTCTCGTAGAGCAGCTCTGAGCTGATCTCACTGTAAAGTTTCTCCTCAGTAATGAAGCTCCTGAGCAGGTTAGTCTCGTAGAGCAGTTCTGAGCTGATCTCACTGTAAAGTTTCTCCTCAGGAATGAAGCTCCTGAGCCGGTTAGTCTGTTGTAGAGCAGCTCTGATCTGATCTCACTGTAATGTTTCTCCTCAGTAATGAAGGTACTGAGCAGGTTAGTCTGTCATAGAGCAGCTCTGAGCTGATATCACTAAAGTTTCGCCTCAGTAATAAAGCTCCTGTGCAGGTTAGTCTGTTGTAGAGCAGTTCTGAGCTGATCTCACTGTAATGTGTCTCCTCAGTAATGAAGCTCCTGAGCAGGTTAGTCTCGTAGAACAGTTCTGAGCTAATCTCACTGTAATATGTCTCCTCAGTAATGGAGCTCCTGAGCAGGTTAGTCTCATAGAGCAGCTCTGAGCTGATCTCACTGTAATATTTCTCTGCAGTAATGAAGCTCCTGAGCAGCTTGATCTGTCGTGGAGCAGCTCTGAGCTGATCTCACTGTAACGTTTCTCCTCAGTAATGAAGCTCCTGAGCAGGTTATTCTGTTGTAGAGCAGCTCTGAGCTGATCTCACTGTAAGGTTTCTCCTCAGTAATGAAGCTCTGAGCAGCTTACTCTGTCGTAGAGCAGCTCTGAGCTGATCTCACTGTAAAGTTTCTCCTCAGTAATGAAGCTCATGAGCAGCTTACTCTGTCAAAGAGCAGCTCTGAGCTGATCTCACTGTAACGTTTCTCCTCAGTAATGAAGCTCCTGAGCAGGTTAGTCTCGTAGAGCAGCTCTGAGCTGATCTCACTGTAAAGTTTCTCCTCAGTAATGAAGCTCCTGAGCAGGTTAGTCTCGTAGAGCAGTTCTGAGCTGATCTCACTGTAAAGTTTCTCCTCAGTAATGAAGCTCCTGAGCAGGTTAGTCTGTTGTAGAGCAGCTCTGATCTGATCTCACTGTAATGTTTCTCCTCAGTAATGAAGGTACTGAGCAGGTTAGTCTGTCATAGAGCAGCTCTGAGCTGATATCACTAAAGTTTCGCCTCAGTAATAAAGCTCCTGTGCAGGTTAGTCTGTTGTAGAGCAGCTCTGAGCTGATCTCACTGTAATGTGTCTCCTTAGTAATGGAGCTCCTGACTAGGTTAGTCTGTCATAGAGCAGCTCTGAGCTGATATCACTAAAGTTTCGCCTCAGTAATAAAGCTCCTGTGCAGGTTAGTCTGTTGTAGAGCAGCTCTTAGCTGATCTCACTGTAATGTGTCTCTTCAGTAATGAAGCTCCTGAGCAGGTTAGTCTCGTAGAGCAGCTCTGAGCTGATCTCACTGTAATGTGTCTCTTCAGTAATGAAGCTCCTGAGCAGGTTAGTCTCGTAGAGCAGCTCTGAGCTGATCTCACTGTAACGTTTCTCCTCAGTAATGAAGCTCCTGAGCAGGTTAGTCTCGTAGAGCAGTTCTGAGCTGATCTCACTGTAATGTGTCTCCTCAGTAATGAAGCTCCTGAGCAGGTTAGTCTCGTAGAGCAGTTCTGAGCTGATCTCACTGTAATGTGTCTCCTCAGTAATGAAGCTCCTGAGCAGGTTAGTCTCGTAGAACAGTTCTGAGCTAATCTCACTGTAATGTGTCTCCTCAGTAATGGAGCTCCTGAGCAGGTTAGTCTCATAGAGCAGCTCTGAGCTGATCTCACTGTAATATTTCTCTGCAGTAATGAAGCTCCTGAGCAGCTTGATCTGTGGTAGAGCAGCTCTGAGCTGATCTCACTGTAACGTTTCTCCTCAGTAATGAAGCTCCTGAGCAGGTTATTCTGTTGTAGAGCAGCTCTGAGCTGATCTCACTGTAAGGTTTCTCCTCAGTAATGAAGCTCTGAGCAGCTTACTCTGTCGTAGAGCAGCTCTGAGCTGATCTCACTGTAACGATTCTCCTCAGTAATGAAGCTCATGAGCAGCTTACTCTGTCATAGAGCAGCTCTGAGCTGATCTCACTGTAACGTTTCTCCTCAGTAATGAAGCTCCTGAGCAGGTTAGTCTCGTAGAGCAGCTCTGAGCTGATCTCACTGTAAAGTTTCTCCTCAGTAATGAAGCTCCTGAGCAGGTTAGTCTCGTAGAGCAGTTCTGAGCTGATCTCACTGTAAAGTTTCTCCTAAGTAATGAAGCTCCTGAGCAGGTTATTCTGTTGTAGAGCAGCTCTGATCTGATCTCACTGTAATGTTTCTCCTCAGTAATGAAGGTACTGAGCAGGTTAGTCTGTCATAGAGCAGCTCTGAGCTGATATCACTAAAGTTTCGCCTCAGTAATAAAGCTCCTGTGCAGGTTAGTCTGTTGTAGAGCAGTTCTGAGCTGATCTCACTGTAATGTGTCTCCTCAGTAATGAAGCTCCTGAGCAGGTTAGTCTCGTAGAACAGTTCTGAGCTAATCTCACTGTAATATGTCTCCTCAGTAATGGAGCTCCTGAGCAGGTTAGTCTCATAGAGCAGCTCTGAGCTGATCTCACTGTAATATTTCTCTGCAGTAATGAAGCTCCTGAGCAGCTTGATCTGTCGTGGAGCAGCTCTGAGCTGATCTCACTGTAACGTTTCTCCTCAGTAATGAAGCTCCTGAGCAGGTTATTCTGTTGTAGAGCAGCTCTGAGCTGATCTCACTGTAAGGTTTCTCCTCAGTAATGAAGCTCTGAGCAGCTTACTCTGTCGTAGAGCAGCTCTGAGCTGATCTCACTGTAATGATTCTCCTCAGTAATGAAGCTCATGAGCAGCTTACTCTGTCATAGAGCAGCTCTGAGCTGATCTCACTGTAACGTTTCTCCTCAGTAATGAAGCTCCTGAGCAGGTTAGTCTCGTAGAGCAGCTCTGAGCTGATCTCACTGTAAAGTTTCTCCTCAGTAATGAAGCTCCTGAGCAGGTTAGTCTCGTAGAGCAGTTCTGAGCTGATCTCACTGTAAAGTTTCTCCTCAGTAATGAAGCTCCTGAGCAGGTTAGTCTGTTGTAGAGCAGCTCTGATCTGATCTCACTGTAATGTTTCTCCTCAGTAATGAAGGTACTGAGCAGGTTAGTCTGTCATAGAGCAGCTCTGAGCTGATATCACTAAAGTTTCGCCTCAGTAATAAAGCTCCTGTGCAGGTTAGTCTGTTGTAGAGCAGCTCTGAGCTGATCTCACTGTAATGTGTCTCCTTAGTAATGGAGCTCCTGACTAGGTTAGTCTGTCATAGAGCAGCTCTGAGCTTATCCCACTGTAACGTTTCTCATCAGTAATGGAGCTCCTGAGCAGGTTAGTCTGTCATAGAGCAGCTCTTAGCTGATCTCACTGTAATGTGTCTCCTTAGTAATGGAGCTCCTGACTAGGTTAGTCTGTCATAGAGCAGCTCTGAGCTTATCCCACTGTAACGTTTCTCATCAGTAATGGAGCTCCTGAGCAGGTTAGTCTGTCATAGAGCAGCTCTGATCTGATGCTCTATTTGTTTATCTTCTTATCTTATTATTTTTGTATGAAGAGGAGCTTTAGTCTAAATCGTGATTTGACAGTTTTCCTTTCTATACTCAGAAGCTGATATTGATGCTATTTTTGTGGTTTAATCACCTGAATTGTCAACAATACTGACACAATTATCTCCACGTGTGTCACAGGAAAACATGGTCAACTATATTGATCCCTGATCAGAACCTACTCTGTGAGTGTGGGTAAAGGTCACAGTGTGACTCAGCTGTAAAGCTACTGACCTCTTGACTGGATAATGCACACATACATTGTATGTTGTCACAAAGCAGCTTCACAGAATTCCAGAAAAGACAAGAGTTTTAACATGAATGTAAAAACCCAACATGAGCAAGCCAGGGGCAACAGTGGCAATAAAAAACTCCCTCAGAGCTGAGGAAGAAACCTTGGGAGGAACCAGGCTCACCAGGGGGGACCCATCCTCCTCTGGTCAGACTACCTACAGAGTTATTATACTACTAATATTAATAGCAGTAATATTAGTAGTAGGAATAACTAGGAGTCTATGAAAACATCAGTGTAGGGTGGGCAGCTAGTCCAAGGTAGGTGGGGCATGGGTAGCTGGTCTGAAGTGGCAGCTGGTCTGAAGTAACACTACAGTGTTACTGTCGCACTGCTGGCAGAGTCTCTGCTCTTTAGGCAGCCAGGATCTCTTATAGCAGCCAGTCTGCATGGCCACGCTGTGGTCATGGAGTCTGTACTGTGTTCTTATAGCAGCTGGTCTGCATGGCCAGGCTGTGGTCACAGAGTTTGTACTGTGTTCTTATAGCAGCCAGTCTGCACGGCCAGGCTATGGTCACTGAGTCTGTACTGTGTTCTTATAGCAGCTGGTCTGCATGGCCAGGCTGTGGTCACGGAGTCTGTACTGTGTTCTTTTTGCAGCCAGTCTGCATGGCCAGGCTGTGGTCACAGAGTCTGTACTGTATTCTTTTTGCAACCAGTCTGCACGGCCAGGCTGTGGTCACTGAGTCTGTACTGTGTTCTTATCGCAGCCAGTCTGCATGGCCAGGCTGTGGTCATTGAGTCTGTACTGTATTCTTTTTGCAG